>NC_081433.1:43782166-44082166 GCF_949786415.1 Peromyscus eremicus
TCCTGGAGGATACACATTCCTGTTATTAGCTGAGCTGACCTTTTGCTACGCAGCTGTAGGTTCATATTTATGTAAATTGGGAGTTAAGGTATCATTGATTTTTTTTTCAAGTGAGAGAAAATTGGATGCAGCAAAAAGACTGAATAACAAGGGATGCTAATGAGTTTGGTCCGTATTTAAGTTCTAAAGTTTACAACAAACACTTTAGGCTTGTAATTGTTTCTTCTGCCATGTAAATGTTCAGTTCCTGTAGCTCATTCAGGATTTGTTTCAGAATTTGTAGTTTATGAAAACAGAGACTATGTTTAATTAGTTGGTTTTATTGAGCATTAATGGCAAAGTGTGTCTTAGAATATTTTTTTGTATGATGATGTCTCACTGTTCCCTTGTACTGACACTGCCCTGGTAGCTTCGAAAGATGGAGTTTGTGTCTTCTACAGGTTTTAAGTAGACTTTGTATTTGGTATTTATTTTTTACCTTATATCTTGATTTCCAAGTGGTCTTTTTCCTTTCACATAAAGTATATGGTCTTAAGTGGTGAAGGCTGGATCCACGCTTGCTTTTTCCTCTGCCTGCAGAACCCTTTTGCCTTGCTTTGAACTTCCAAGAACAGTGCCTAGAAGTCACCATTATTGTTCACAGCTTGTTGCAGGCACATGACAGCCCAGAGCAGAATCACTTGGACAAAGATTTAAGCAACAGAGAGGGATGTGGGCTCTGTGATACTTCCTGAATCCTTATCCTGTCTCTCCATGTTCACACCCTGCAAGTGCCTTATACTCTCTGTAGGACAGCACAGGTTAGCTTCTTCACAAGAAAGGTGAAGGGAACAACACGATGTCACACTATATCACTGAGGCTTAAAGAGTAGATAGGTAAGTAATGGATGATAGAGGAATGGATTAACACTATGACAGGCATGTGGTTAGCTTTCTATAATGTAATGGTTTGGCTTCATGACTAAGGGGAAAAAAATCAAAGCAGAGATTATATCATGGGCATATGGAGTAACTCTGATTATCCAGAACATTAAAAACAAATTTATTGCATATAATGTATTATAAATTACCCTAATTTCTAAGCAGTTATGTATGTTGAGTGTTAATTGTTCAGACTAAAGCCACACATGAAGTGCTCATAACATGTTTTCACCTGTTGCTGGGTGCCTAGGTTTTTGTCTGTCCTTGGAAGTGACAGCCCTGGCCTTTTAGGAAAATAGTTAAACATTTTAATATACTTTATTATTTTTTAATTATTCAATCCCCATGTATTTGTTTACTAGTTGTTTTGTTCATTCTTCTCTCATATTTTACATCTTGACCACAGTTTCCCCTTCCCCATCTCCTCCCCACCCTTTTCCCTCTCCCCCAGGTCCACTCCTTCTCCAGCTCCCTTCAGAAAAGAGCAGGCCTCCCGGGCATATCAACTAAATCTGGCATATCAAGTTACAATAAGACTAGGCACATCCCCGCATATCAAGGCTGAATGAGGTGTGAACCTCTAAAATCTCAACAAAATTATTATGTACGGTGATAAATGGGTAAATATAAAACTAAGTTAGTGTATAATGCCTAAAATAGTAAAATGCATTTCCACTGAAGAAAGTATGAAGAAAACGCAATGAAAGTTGCACGTAGCAGCTAAACTTCTGTGGATTTGCTAAGAAGAGTGAATTTTCATTGCTCTTTTGGGATTGTCTTTCTGAATGGCAACTGGTACAGGGTGTCCCTTGCTTGCTGTCCATTAGATGAGTCATGGAATCGACACTTTTTAGAGGAGTCTCGTTTGCCTGGGTGCTTTAAATGACCTCAATCTCCCACAGCTGGTTTCACTTGATCCTTCTATTAGGGCATCAGTCAATACTATGAACTGTATGATTCCCTTGCGTCCAATACGGTATGTTGCTGGGCACTGAGTGGTCAGGAAAAAGGAATTAAAAACAGAAGACATCAACTGGTTATCCCATGCCAAATGATCGGCCATGAAAACATATGCATGCAAGTAACATACAGACTAAGCTGGTCATATTTATTTATTTAGAAATATGTATGTAGATATACACACATAGGTATGTAACAGCAATTAAAGAAAAGGAGGCCATAAAAATAAGGGGATACACAATTCTACACTCTAAATATTTTCTAGAACCTAGTCATTTTCTTAGGATCCCAGTACTGATGTTCATTGGAGTATTTTAGGACTTTGAATTAGATATCAGTCCTGCTTCTAAACAGAACACAGTAGCCAGTCAGCGTATAAATGAATACACACATAGACAATACATTGTACATACATGTGTCTACATGCATACTTGTATCATCTTTTTAAAAGTCTTATTTTGAATTTTGATTTAAAGATTAGAATTTCATCTAAGCACACAAATAAGTTTCACAGCATTCAGATTTAGATTTTTACATTAAATAATTTCTTGTAGTGACTTTTCATTTCTATAGTATTTTTCTTTCCTTAAACACGGCTGCACTTTTATTTATTTGCTTTTATTTTGCTTTTTTGATCAAATCACGATCGAAATGACTGCTGATTTAATATTCTGTTACATGCAGAGAACATTTTCATGCAATTGATAATATTTTTGATTCTAGCTTGCTAAAATACTAGAAAAGGTAGAAAACAAAACAAAGTAAAAAGAGAACAAAACTTTGCATGTGTGTGTGCCATGCAGGGACCAACAGCCCATCTCCCTCACGGGAACTGAGGCATACAGGAACCTGCTTCTTTGCTTCCTCAAACAAGCAGTGTGAAATGTTTACAACTTTTTCAGAAATGGCAAACATAGTTACCTTACTTTCAAAAGAGTGTCGGGGGCAGCCTGATCTGTAGCCTTTCATCAAGAAAATGGCTCCTTTTCTCATTTGTCTGTTTATGCATCGGTCAGGTCCATCCCCACCGCATGTCTCCTTCTGACCAAAACAAGAGTAGACACATTTGGCAAAATTAAATCAGATTGGAATCTTAAATAACATTGGTCTTGATTTTCTTTTAACTTGAGTGGCCGCACAGCTGCCTTGTGTCCTGTAATTGAATTCCTATACTCTGTAAAACGCATTGCTATTTCCGCTCACTCAAAAAGTTTCTTGCAAGTAGCCAGTTGCTATCAAGGGCCAGATGTGGGTCTGTTTGAAACCGCCATGGTCTACTTCACTACAGTATCGTTGCCTAGATGGAATATTCTTAATTCTTTTTCTTTTATTTGTGTCTGTTGTGCTTATTTAGTGACTTTGTTCTTTTGAAAGCCCTCTTCCAAGTTTCTGTTTTGAAAATGGAACACTGACTTAGATTCATGTTTGCTTATGGGTCGTGACATTAATGACATCCTAGGAAAACAAACTAATCCTTTTGTCTCGGAGCCAAATTTTAGTTTTGAGAGGAGAGTGATTCATTGTTTGTTATCCTTGAGTCTCCTGACTTTCTTATATTTTTTTTTTATGTTTATCCATGCCAAATTCAAATATTGGGCCAAAATTATTCATAAGTCATGACAATCACACTTGAAACTGGGGTGTCTGAAGTTACTTTAGATGCATGCAATAAGTGAATAGTCATAGATATTTTCCAAGTCATAGATTTTTAATGTAATTTTTTTTCCCTCTCAACATTGCTAGTAATGATACCTGATGTGGTGGAGACGAATTTTAATTTAGAAAAGTACAACTTTGTGATGTACCTCCATGAGTAGAGCATCATTACATTACTGATTTATGGTGAAATGTGACAGTGAACTAGTAACAAGAAATTTACTGACGTATGACTGCTCAATTCCAAGCTCATATGACTGTTCAAGCTCTTAGTTACTTTTCTGTTGCTATGATAAGCTCCATGACCAAGGCAACTTATAAAAGAAAGCATTTAATTTGGCTTATTGTTTCAAAGATTAGAATCCATGATGCCTGACGGAATCAAGGGATGATTGAGACCTCACATCTTGATCCACAACCGCTGGGCAGAGAGAGACACGGGGAATGGCAGGAGTCTTTTGAATCCTGAAAGCCTATCCTAGCACACCACCTCCAGCAAGGCCATACCTCATAATTCTTCCCAAAGAGTTCCACCAACTAGGGACCAAATATTCAAATATATGAACCAATGAAGGCCATTCAAACCACCAAAACAGTCATAAAGGAGTGATGTTTCTGTGGCTGCCAAATTTTACACTGAAGTGACTCTGTTATGATCTATGTGCCCTTCTTCCTTTTTTTCCTTCCATTATTTCTACTTCTATACTTACGGGTTTGTTTGCCAGCCTCTAGTGGATGCTGTTGGGAAGTGGTGAAACCTTCAGGATTTGGGGGTCTAATGAAAATGAATTAACTTAGGTTAATAAGGCCATTCCCATGGAGAGGTTAGAATCACCTCCCCTACCCTGCCCCTGTCCTCCATCTCTCAGTGGGGTTAGGACTCTATATTACCCACCATGATATTCTATTTTTACCACATGCCAAAATGGCAGAGCCAAGTGATCATGTACTGAAACCTGAAAGCCATGAGTCCAAATAAATCTTCTATGTATGAAGTGTTGAGTACATTGTCAGTGTGCAGAAAGCAAACTCACACAAGGCATGCTTCAGAAGCTCCTCAGTCCTACTTTAGCTGACAACCTCTGAAATTCAAGTTTGCTTCTCTTGTGCCATTTTTATCATTATTGAAGCTACTCTTGGTAGAGATTTTACTACACCACTGTGAAATGTGTGCACTCTGCTGAGTATATGCCCGACGTGCCTCTGTTAATAGCTATACTTCTTGTGGGCTTGGACAGCTTCCTCTTTATAGGATCGTCTCAGACCAATAAAAATTTAAATTAAGCAAATAAATAATTTAATTTCTAATGTGAGTTGCAATACCTTACCAGCTAAAGTTTTTTATGCACTCAAGTTAAATTTTTGATAATGAGATGAACTATACATTTTATTGTATCTGTTGTGTATTGTGTATAAAAAGTAGATTTTTTTGCTTAGTGAATGGAATAAGTGAGTTTCAGTAGCACAGTAAAATGCCAAGTGCCCAGTTGTCATTAGTCTCAATTTTAATGAGTTCCACATAAAGGTGTACATGCTTAAAAATCTTTAATTCTTTAGTAAAAGGTCATCAAGATTTCTTAAGTGTGGATTTTAATATAGTGACTATGGATTTCACTCCAAATCAATGGCTTACCTGTGACTAAATAGTCTTAACTTAGAACATTGAAGTTCTGTTTTCTGTAAAAGTTTAAGTTCAGTCTTTATAGAAGTGTTTGTCTGAGTCTAAGACACTATCACACACACACACACACACATATATTATATATATATATATATATATATATATATATATATATATATATCATGAATATATTTTTTTGAGACCAGGTTTCTCTATGTAATAGCCTTAGTTGTTCTGGAACTCACCAGGCTGGCCTTGAACTCACAGAGATTCACCTGCTTCTGCCTCTCAGAGTGCTGGGACTAAAGGCGTGTGCCACCACACCCAACATCTACTATCATTTTAATTGTTTTTTTTTTTTTTTTTTTTTTTTTTTTTGATGAGGACTTTGTTACACTCTAGGTCCTATTATAATGCCAGGATAAGTGTATGAAGGTTAAAATGAGTTTTACTTTAGAGCATATCGTTTGACCATAAAGTAAGGCATCCCATTGGACAATATGCTCTTTGATACTCACCAATGATATAGTAACTGTTTTAAATCAAAATATTAGGCACACAGTAGGAAGTTTTCTTGTAGTACATTCCAACACTGCTTTTTCCAATATATTTAATTCTAGCATACTATTTTTCAGTTAAATATTTAAGTAGCTTTCAAATTACTTTAAGAAAATCGAAAGAGGGAGGGGGATAGTGCAGGTGTACATATACCACAGTTTATGTGTGGAGGGTAGAGGACAACTCTTGGGAGTCAGTTCTCGGCTCCCAACCTTGCTGAGGCAGTCTTTAGTCTTTTTTCTACTGTCCAGTATGCTACAGACTAGCAGGGTGGTGAGCTTCAAGTCAGTTCTTCCGTGTCTGCCTTCCATCTCACCAAATACTAGAGTTCTGGAGTTATAGATGCAAGTTACCCCATTACCCTATCAAGTGGTTTTGTTTGTTTGTTTTGGTTTTTAATGTGACTTCTTGGGATTATACTCAGCCATGAGGTTTATTTACAGGGTGGTGGTTTGAATGAGAATGGTTCCCACCGGCTCACATATTTGAATGCTCAGTCTTTAGTTTGGGGAACCATTTGAGAAGGATTAGGAGGTGTGGCCTTGTTGGAGGAGGTGTGTTACTAGTCTTCTAGGTTTCAAAAGCCCATGCCATTCCTAGTTAGTGTTTCTCCCTTTCTCTGCCTTCTGCCGTGGCTCAGATGTAAGCCCTTTGCTCTAGCTCTACACTTGCCTGCCTGCTAACACGCTCCCTGCCGTGATGGTTACAGACTCACCCTCTGAAACTCTAAGTAAGGGCACAGTGAGCTGTTTTCTATAAGTTGATTTGCTCATGAAGTCTCTGTACAGCTGCTTTCCTGTCCCCAAATTGCGTTTTCTAATTACAGAATAACTTTGTCCATCACTGCCAGGAATTTTTTTATTGCTTATGCACCTTCATATTACAATAAATGTGTATCTTCATAAAATACATGGAAGTATATATTGAGGTTTTTTTTATCAATTTGAGTTTGAACTTAAATTCTTTTAGAAGATGGGGCTTTTTATTATATTTTCGTCACTAATTATACATCTTCCTATTATTTTGGCTTATAGTTGATACCTTTTTTGAGGGTGGATTTGATTTTATTGTAATGTTAGCTGGTCTTATGACTTGAAATGTTTATTACATGTATAGTAACTATCAGTGTAGGACTATGTCTGTATAAAGTATGCACAAATAGTGTAAAGAAGCAGACATTTTCAACTCTGTGACACACTGTGGGGAAAAGCAGTCAGTCTGTGATTGAATTTTGCCAATTTGAATTTCTGGCTGGTTATTGGAAAAATAGTATATTTAGGACATGTTAAGGATCACTTTGTTTCAAATAGCATTCTTTTCTAGAGGAGGGTTCTACTTCCTTATTTGTTCTTTTCCCAAATGTGTTTTTTAAATTTACTTTTATTTTATTTTAGTTTCTCTGTATGTGTGTATCTCATATTTAATTTTGCTTCCTACAGAGGCCAAAAGAGTGTTCATATTCCCTGGGGTTGGGATTTCAAACATTTGGGAGCTCCCACGTGGGCCCTCTGCAATAGCAGCCAGTCCCTGAGCCAGCCCTAGAAATATGTTTTTTCTTGCCCTTTGGCAAATAGCAATATAAGTTCACTGAAACACAGTCGAGTCATAGAAGCTTCCAAACAATGCCACCTACAAGGACTCTGTACTTGTTACAGCTAGACCATCAGCATGGCAAGTCACACTGTCCTCTGTTCTGTGTGTTACTATTTTATATTTATATTTGTTTTGATTAAGATACAATATATTTGTGACTGTAATTGTGAGTAAAATAAAGCTTTATTTAAAAGTTATCGTAAGTTCTTAGATTTTAGGCCTTTAAAAAAAAAGCAATTCAATATCAGTTCAAGTAAACAAAGGAACCAGATACTTAAGTACACAGGGCCTGTGAAGTAGATACCACCAATCCAAACAAGAACAGCCTTGTATTTCTGTCAGTCACTTAATAACATCTGTCAGTGGATTCAGCATGTGGTTATTGCCCTTTCTGTTCTAGTGTTTAAGACTTAAAATCTGGAGGAACCAGGCGATAAGATCCAAGGAAGCAAACTATTTCATGTATTAAAGAGTTTTAAGAGTTGAAACTATTCCCATCTGGACATGTCAAATAATAAGCATCAAAGTAAGAAATACTAGACTAAGACTAACAAGGCTATCCATAACCTAAAAAACTGATGAAGAACATACACTTTAATAAATGTAAGTATTAAGACTAGGATGATATTTACTCTTGATATAGGTGAGTTGTTCATTCTGATATAAACAAGACACTGAAAACAAATAAACCTAAAACTTGTGTAATATTTTCCAATTTTCCTCAAATTCTTGGGCTACAACATTATCATAGAAAACTGCTCTTGAGCTCAGGTCTAGCCTTGGAGTGGGGAGGGGCCAGGGAGTGATGAGTCTTCTCTGTCCTTTCTGGTTCTCATTTTCCATTTTGCTTCAGCTTTCTTGTTAGGTTCCTCTGGGAAGCTTTGGCAACACCTTCGAAATATCTGAGGACATGAATATGTTGGGTTTTTATCTCCTCACAGATTTGATCATAGGTTGTGTCATAGGCCATTGCTCTGTCGGCTCTGATTCAATTTGTTTGTGCAATTCAACAAAATAATTGGAACTACTCATAGCTGAACTCAACTAACTAATTGAGGTCATGGAACCCAGCGTAACTTGTAGCTAGTACTGCCATAGGTTAGTTCTGGTTGATAAAATGTAGTAGGCGTTTATCCACCTTTTTTTTTTTTTAAATCACATTTCTGCTAAAGGAACTATTTTTCTTGTTTCCTTATTTTTCTTCCCTGAAAAACAGAGACTGTTTTATAATTTCAAATTGTAGTTCTGTGTGTCAAAAGATAATTTTTACATTTATGTGGACCAAGACTTTCATAGTTACTACATAAGTTACTTGATGGAAGATTGCCTTTCTAAATTTACACTATGGTGACCTGAATGTATTGACCCTTAAAGCTACAATAATTTGTATCTTTTTAATTCAACTTCTATAGTCAGCTGATGGATCCTTTAAAAATATTATATTTCTGTTTTATGTATGTTTTAAGATGACTTACTCAATAGGAGCTTTCAAATAAATAAAGGTATGTATTGGTAAGGCCATACTCTGCTCATTCTAACTGTTAAAAGTGTTCATAAAGAGAAGTTTCCTTGATGAGGAGAGAGGACTACATTTATCTATGTGTATAAGGCTAAATGTTTAGCTTGTTGGGGATTATGCTGGTTAAATACGTTAGTGGTTGTAGATTCTCTTCCATTATCATGACTTCATTAGTACTAAGTAATTAGGTAGGTTTCCAGTACCAGGCATGATTTCCCTCTTGCTGAGCAAGTCTTAAGTTCAATTAGAGAGTTGTTGATTATCAAAAAGGTGAACATGCCACCACTACTGCACTCTTAGGCTTATTGTGCCATGCTGGTCATTGATATTATGACTCAGGAGTCATCACTGGGTAGGATTGTTGGTTGCCTCCATCCTTTGGAAGATTGCGTGGTCAAGAATCTTCTCTTGCAACAGATGGAGACTGCTACAGAAAACCATAGCCAATCAAAATGCAGAGTTGTGGAGCCCAGTCCCAATGGATACATCCGCAAAACATTCCCACACCTAAGATACAAGGAACATTGTGGAGAAGGGATAGAAAGATTGCAAGAGCCACGAGATTGTGGAATTTGTTGTGAAACAGTGTCTCCTAGTAATGCCAGAAGCTACACCCATAAACTAACATAACTACCCCAAAATGAGCTGAACAAGGACCATGCCAATAGACATGCCAAACTAGACAGGGACAAGCCCAGAGGCCTCAACCCTATACAAAGAACTTCAGACAACTAAGGAAAGCTGAGAGTGGAGAAATAATCTTCCCCAGGGAAGAGCACACCACTTTGTTACCCAATACCAAATGGTCAGTCCTGAAAACATACATAAGTAACATTATACTGATTAAGTAGCTTATATTTAGGAATATATATGTGTATAAGTATAACATGCAATAAAAATTAATGCAAAAAAGACCACGTATTTGAAAGAGAACAAGGAAGGATATATGGGAGGGTTTGGATGAGGAAAGCAAAAGGAGAAATGTAATTAATTATGATTTAAAAAATAATTGTAAAAGAAACGTTTTTAGCCTGAAGATGTACCTCTGGCTAGCCCTAATTGTTTGGAAAACTAGACAGGATAGAGAGAGAAATTCTTGAAGGTTTTTTTCAATTCTTCTTGAAGGGAAGAAATTGTTGAGAAAAAAAATTGCTTGAGAAGTCTTGAAACTGACAAGGAACAAAGTTGAAGAAAATATTTTCTGAAATTTCCTTCAGATCAATGAATAATTAAAACACCTGGGCTCTTCAGAACTCCTGATTGATTATGGGCCTCGGGAACCCTGGGTGTGTCATCTCCGTCATCAGATGGGATCTTAGGAAAGAATGCTCAGTGAAATGTAAAACAGCTGGGAACACAGTTTATGACTTACAAGCTTATCACATCTGTCAACAACAGCCTGCAGATGTCACGTGAACTGTTTTAACTGCAGTTCTGAAACTCAAAGAATGTCTAGAGGTGATAAAAAAGCATGTCTGGGTGACTTGCAGAGTCCTTTTCTTTGGAAGTGCTCTGTCCAACATACTTCCAAATGTGTACAAACTGTTCTACACTGATTAAGTGTTTCAGGTTAACATTATTTTTATGTAGAAAAAAATCAAACAATAAGTAAAATATTATATATGTTAATATAATTTTTCTAATAGTTTACTTATAGACTTGGTACATTCCTTTTAATTAAATTCTTTTCTAAGTCATAAACTGGAGCTGGAGAATACAGGCCAGGCAGTAATACATCTAAAATACAAGATTTGAATCTTGATAAGCCTTCTCCCTCCAACTTACTCATTTCTCTTTTGGGTTAAGAATTTGTTCATTTGAACTCCTGGACATGTTTCTAAAATCACTTCTGCCAGAACATTTCCCATTTGGTTGCCGGTTAGACGTCCTCTGAGTTGGCAGAATTTGTGCAGCATATTTCCTATGTTAAGGCACTTTGACTGTATCAGTTATTTAAATCAGATCAATTGCCCCATCGCTTGTCCTGGTCTGAAGCAGGAGCAATTGATTTTGAGGATATTCTCACTTGGCAGTCTACAGGATATATCAAATCAAGTCAGGTATAGGAAGTAATATTCATTAAAACCTGTTCTGGTGTTTTCCTTTAAGACATAATCTAGATCACTGAATGACATCTCTACTAAGCTTATATAGGGAAAGCAATCTTTTTTTTTTTTTTCAAAAAAACTCCGAGACAGCATCTTCCTATATATCCCTGGCTCTCCTGGAACTTTCTCTATAGATCAGGCTGCCCTCAAATTCAGAGATCTATCTGCCTCTGCCTCTACCTCCCAAGTGTTGGTATTCAAGGTGTGTTCCACCATGCTTGGCAAAATCTATAATTTTATTCTGATTCTTGATTGTTTGGTAAAGTTTTAGTTTCGCATTCTTTTATTTTACATGGTGTTTGCTGTGAACATTCGACAAACTCCATTAATATGGACTAATTGCCCTAACTGTACACAGTTGCTGAAGGGCTGACAGGATGTCTTTTTCTCCTTTGGTGTCTAGGCTTCTGCAGTTATTAGCTACACCACACATTCCTTTGATATTACATAAAAACTAATGTATAAAATTAAATTTTAAAACTATCCTTGAATTTCATAAGATAAAACATTCACTAGAACTTTAATTTGGTATTCACTCTATTGAAATCATTTGCAGTGATGTAAATTAAGTAGTCCTAGAGTGTCCATTATTTAAGAAGTACATAATATGTGTGTCATAAATCTACTTTACGATATGTATCATTGATGATTATGGTTTCTACTTTTTCTCCCCTAGAAATTTACTGAGGACATGTAAGTTTCACAAGCATGGAATATTAAATTGCCATTTATTTTTATCTGAAATGAAGTTGTCTTTATAAGTGTATATCTGAGTTTCTGAAAATTAGCATTTTAAATGAATATTTATTGAGCATAACCTTATCTGAACGAATCAGCTGAAATCACAGAATTATTGCTGCTTTTCATTGATCAAGTGCTATCCTTCTCACGTTCCTCCTTGCCTTTATACAGTTTAACAGTTTGCTTTTAGTTTTCTTACTTAACTCTTCTTTCCCAGGCTTTCTTCTATATGCCTATTCTTTGATACTAGAAAGAACTTTTAATGGGTACAGCAAAACCATGAAATAATTTTATTTCAGTCTCAAACGATTTAACCAAAAATTTGAGATGATCAGTTAAATTGAGATTTGGGTGTACGTAACAAAAGTTGCATTTCAGTCGTTAAAGAAAGTGGGAGTTTATTTCTATGCAATAACCAGACAACCTCAGTGGGTGGTTAAGATACAGTACAGCATAGATGGCCTCTCCGTCACATCTCATCAATGCTCTAGGGTTCAGTCTCTTTTTCACTTGTTCATTTTAGCATGAGTGTGTGGTTTTCTTTACTGTTTCCCCTTTCATGGTTGCAGGGACTCTTATGCCTCTGTAACAGTATAGCTGATTGCAAGGAAAGATTAATGGAGCAGGGATGGGGTGGGTGTGGGGGGTAGTACCCCAACAAAAAGACAAAAGCTTCTCAGTTTTGATCAGAACTGTCTTTTTGGTCATCATTAACATCAAGATAGGCTGAGAAGCAAAGGATGAGTGATTTCAAAGATGTTCAAATTTTCCTTGTCAGGAAGAAATGGAATGTCACAGGATATGGGTAACATTTGTCGCATTTTGTTGCTGATTTCTAGATATTTCCCCTTTTTGTGGCTTATAATCTTGAAGCATCCTTTTTAGAATAACAGACAAGGTTAATGTATTCGAAACACTGAGTTTTGAGTAAGATTAATATGACTATTCATGTGCAAAAGATTTCAGACCTAATTTGCAGAGAGCATTTTTATATGAAATATTCATACAGATGAGGATGTGAACTCACTAATTTTAATGTGTCAAAAGTAGATGAGCAATAGAGAAAGCAAAATCTTGGGAAGGCGATCGTTCTCAAAAAGCACTGAAACAATGTAGGTTTCAGTCAAATAAAATCAAATTAGGTTATTATTACATTATTTTCTGTGACAAAGAATATTCCACCTTCTTTCACTTTCTTATTTTCTATGTACAAAGTTGAAAGCAGAAAACTTTCCAATATTAATTATCCCTAAGGATTTCCTTCCATTGCCTACTGTATGAACCATGACTTAGCATGCTTCAGTCGGAATGCTCAGTTTTTACATGTGTTTGTATGAAAAGTGCTATGTGATTATGGCAAAAAAAAACCCAAGTAATCAAGGCGGGTGTATGATTATATTTTTGACACTACTGTGACACTCCAGGTACACATGCAATGCAGTTGCTAAGGAGGAAAGTAATGCTTCCTTTTCTCAAGTGGATTCCTATACTGTTGGTTCCACTGGGGAACTCTGGAATTCTTCATGTGTGTTCAACAGTATGTACGTGTGTGTCCCTCTTGAACTCTATGATTTACCCACTAACAAAGGATATTAAGAAAGCCAGAAGCTCAAAAATGCATTTAGTGCATTTGTGATGTTAATGAAACATTGGAACACATTTCTCTATTTCCTTAGTATCCTTGATATTTAACCCTATTGATTTTATTATTCTAATTCTTAAAAAGTAGGTTTATTTATTGTTATGTGTATAAGTGTTTTTGTCCACATGCATTACATATGTCTACCACACATCTGCCTGGTATTCACTGAGGTTAGAAGAAGATATCAGATCTCCTGGAACTGGATCCAGTTCATATAGTTGCTAGCCACCATGTGGGTGCTGAAAACTGAACCCAGAGCCTCTTCAAGAACAAGTGCTCCTAACTATTGAGCCATCATCTCTCCAGCTTCTATTATTCTAATTCTTAATCATCCATATGTAAAACACATTTTCGCTAAGTGGACCACATATCAAGGATAATGGGACTTGGACATGGAAAGCACTTAAACAACAGATGAAAACATCTATTCCTTCAAGAATGTTTCCAAATGGAACATTTTCCCACTTCATTTCCTTTCTAGGATTTGACTAGTTTACATCATTTGAATTTTCATCTGCAATTGGATTATGTGCCCTTAATGTTCTGAACTGTTCTACATAGTATGACTGTCAAAATGGACTGTTGGTGTCCACATTAGAATTTACATTTACCATTGATTCCTGTTTTAAAAGATGTTTAAATGATTGCTATAACAGAGGCAATGCTTGCACAGTTATCAGTTATTACTAGTTTTCATTTAGTATGAAGTAAGAGGATGTTGTATGAGTCTCATGAGAACTTGTGAAGTCCAGTGAGAATGGCCACTCTGTGCACAAAAAGGTGCTCATCTCACACACATGACGAACCTCACTGTTCACCAGCCACAGTGCAGTTCCACAACTTTTATTAAACTTTAAACTGTAATCTTTTAGAACCACTGAACAGTGTGTTGGTTTCTAAAATAGCTCAGTTATTCCTTTTAGAGACAGGGCCCCAAAAGTAGATAATATCAAAGTTGAAACATGTTATGTGCTATTTTTATTTCCTGTCTGAGATGTCTACCTTGGGGCTTTATTTTGCTCTGTTGTCTTGGGATAGTGCCCTTGTGGTCACTGGAAATACCAGGTCACATTGTAAAAGAGACTTCATAGGCAGCCAAACAAACCTGCTAAATATATTTTAAATAATCATTTTGATGACTAATATCTTAAACTGGTTCCATAACAACAGTTTTAGTAATACTAGAATTTACTGTTTTTCATCCAAAATGACTTGCCAAATTCGAAATGAAAGTCTCTAAGTAGCCAAATATAATTGCCAGATATATTGTAAAATACTTTTTTTAAATAACAAAAGGCCTTTTTTTAAAAGCACAGATTCCTATTTTTAAGCAATAATATTTACCGAGGCTACTCAGTTGCTTCAGAGAGAAGTGGACCTGGTTTTTGCTGGTATAACTCCTTTAGGTATTTTGAGGTCATTGCCATAAAAGGTATAGCAGCCAACTAACCTCCAAGAGACTGAACATTTCCTCTATTTTAATTTTCCTAATTGCTGTTTTATAGTCCTATATAGTTGCCTGATACTTTGAAAATTGCCTGAAGACATTTTTAATGAATAAGGATTTCTTCCCAAGCATTGTAAGAATATACTTTACTGAATTTATTTACTATGGGTTAGTAGGTAAATAATATTTTTATTAAGTACAGGGAACTCGATTTGACTCCCAAATAATTCAAGTGTATTATCTTTAATCATTATATTTTGAACTATTAGTAGAGAGCATAAGGTAGTTGAAATCACATGGACTTTGGAGTCAGATCTAGGTTTGAATTGAGTATCTTAGGAAGTTTATGTTTTTCTGCCCATTAAGTCTGGGCTTCCTTGACTATAACCTGGAGAAACTATACATCTTTTTGCTTGTTGGAAAGCAAGACCATGCATGCTTTTCTCATTGTGGTCACAAAGTATCTGATGCAAACAATGTAAGGGAGAAAAGACCTACTTTTAGCTCATGATTTAATAGAGATCCCATGTTTCTGGACCCTTGGTGAAGAAGAGCATCCTGGCAGTGGAAACATGTGGCAGATTCTATTATACTTAACATCATGGCAAATAGGAAACAGACAAAGAGGGACAAAAAGTCTAGGCTCAAGATATCCCAATGACATTCCCTCAGTGACCAGCTGCCTCCATATAGGGCCTACCTCCTAAAGTTTGCAAAACCTCCCCGAACAGTTCTACCAGCTGGGGTCCATGTGGGGCATTTTACTCAAACTATTGCTCCTTAGCACTTTGCAAGGAAGTCCATTTAAAACAGTGGTTTAGGTTTGTGTTCAGTTCCAATAAAGCATTGGTTCCTTCTCCAGTGCCTGCCAAAATTGTTAAGTCCATAAGTATGAGTTACACTCCCATCGTGGCTCACAGGAAAAAATGAAGCTCATCTAAGCACCTGTTTATTAATGCTGTCTGTATTTGTTAACTTCACACTTAGGACCCATAGATAAAAATAACTCTTTTAAAGGTACCAATGACCTTCATGGCGTGAAGTCCAAAAAAGGGCATCAGACTCTGTTTTTGTTACGTCACTGTCAGTCACATAAGGACACAGAAAAGGAACAATTCAAGTGTTCTATGCTAATATGTCTCAGACAGTGGTTCCCAAACTGTGGGTAGAACAACTCTTTCACAAGGGTCCCATATCAGATATCCTGCATCTCAGATACTTACATTACGATTCATGACAGTAGCAAAATCACAGTTTTGAAGTAGCAACGAAAGTACTTTTATGGTTAGGGGTCATCACCATATGAGGAACTATATTAAAGGTTTGCAGCATAAGGAAAGTTCAGAACCACTGGTCTAAGAGATAGGATGGAGTGTATTCTATCCATACACGGTAACAGGATGTCTTACTCTGTTCAAGCCCCTGTAACAAAATACCTTAGGACTGAGACCTGGGTACAGCAGAAATTTATTATTCACAGTTCTAGTGGTCCAGGGTGGTCTAAGAAAGCAGTGCGAACAAGTCAAGAAGAGCGAACCAGTAAGCAGTACTCTTCCATGGGCCATTGTGGGTGGTGCCACCTCTAGGCAGGTGGTTCAGGGGGTCTAAGAAAGGAGATTGAGCAAGACATGAGAACAGAGCCATTGTCTCCAGTAAGAAGCATCTTCATCGGTTCCTGCCTGGTTCGTGCCCTGACTTCTCCTCGTAATGGACTGTAATCTCAAAGCTGGAAAAACAAAACAAAACAACAACAACAAAAAAACAACCTTCCTTCCCAAGATACTTTTGGTCATGATGTTTTATGACAGCCGTAAAAACCTTGATCAAGACCTGTATTTACCTCATTCATGAGACTTCTCCCTCAAGATCTAGTTAACTTCCAAAGTCCCTGAACACCACTACACTGAGGATTAGATTTCAATGTGAGTTTTATTTAAAAAACAAAAACAAACAAACAAAAAAAAAAAAACCCAGCTAGTTTTGTTAATTCCTAGACTGAAGAAAATGCTAAGTTTTGTTCAGGTGGCAGAGATCAGGAGGGAAGGGAGAGTGTAGTCCACAGTCTTTACTGGCATTTCTATGGAAAAGGCAAGAGTAGGAGATTTAAATTGTTCAGGATTGACCAGTTCGAATAGTTTTAGTAGACCCTAGAGTTCAAGGTTGACCATTGTTGATCGGCAGCTTTCAAAAGCAAGGTAGAGAAATACTGCTTCCTAGACAGTCGGAGCAGGATAGAGGAGTTGAGACTCTGTAACAACCCTCCCACTTTGTTTAATAACTTCTACAAATAGTTGATTCTTCTCATGCAGCTTTTGTTTTTAGTGATACTGTTTTATCTCACTAATTACCTTTTCTCATTTTCCCTGCTGGCTCTCCCTGCATGCACTCAAGCATTTTTTTAGTTTTACTTTGTTGTTGCTTGTTTTATTTGCTGATTGTCTTTCTTTTGGCATCTATCAGTGTGTGTGTGCGTGTGCATGTGTGTGTGTGTGTGTGTGTGAATGCACACTAGTGTGAAAGCCAGAGATTAGTGTCCCATGCCTTCTTCAATCATTTTCACCTGTCTTTAGAGACAAAGTCTTTCACTGAACTTGAAGTTGGACAGTTTTCTAGGATAGGTGACTAGCAAGCCCTAGGTATCCTTTTGGGTCTTCCTTCCCAACACTGAGGTGGAGTGTATATACCACCATGCCACATCTTTATCTGGGTACTGGGGATTGAACTCATGTCTTCACACTCGTGTGTCAAGCATCTCACTGGCTCAGTCATCTACCCGCCCCCTTCACCTTATTAATATGGAAATATCTGTATTATATATCCACTTTGATTATTTATTTGATTAGTTCATTTAAATCTCTATTTGTTGTCAGTGATCTCTTTTGTTCTCACTTTATAAATTTTCCTGAATTCTCCATCGTTGTCTGAATCTACCTTCTTAACTGTATAATATCATCAGTTCTTTATTATATATTATCACTCTAGCATGTTTAACACTTTCAGAACCAAGTTAATGGACTCCTCACTTCTTGGTCAAATTTGCTCTACACACAGCTTTTTCCAGTTCATGCAACTGCAGCAAATTAAATTGTTTTAAGTAGAACTCCATGTGGTTTTTCTTTATTTCATTTTTATTCTATGTTCAAATCATCAGGTAATCTAGTCCTCTTGACACAGTCTTGAAGGTATTTCCCAAGTGTTGCCACTTTCTCCCAAGTACTGGAGTCTCTGATGTGAGCCTCAAGGATCTGTTCAATGTCTAAAGGGGCCTATGCTTTCCATCTCTAGAGAATATTCATCTCAAAACAGGAATAATGATCATTTTAGAATATAAATAGAAATACAATATGATTTATTGTATCATATTGTATTTCTATTGTATTCTATGTGAGGCACTAGGATGGCTCCCTGCTTAAAACAAGATGTTTAATGAATGTTGGCAATGAAGTTAAGAGCCAGAGTTTCTTAATGTTAATACTGAGTAGTTTTTTTCTTATTTCCTTTGACTTTATGCCTTGCGTTAAAAAAAAAAAAATCTGTATATGCCCAATGTCCTGAAAACAGTTTTCTAGATGCCAGATTACTTTTACTCTCATATTTATATTTATGGCTCCCATATAGTGTTTGTATAGGGCAAAGGGAAGGGACTGAGATTAGTTTTTTCATTTGCATATTCGGTGACATCAGCATCCCTTCTCCCCACAGTCCACAATGTCACTCAAGTCATAAATGATGCTTCCTTACAGCTTCCGTTTGGGCTGTGCTTTGTTATTGTACCAACTGTATTTTGAATCAAGATGTGTTGCTTCCTTAAATTCCCTAATTTCTTATTTAATCTTAATGTATTATGGAGATATATCCATATGACATCTTTGAAACAAGTGCTTCATGATTATGTGAACTAATGGATTAAGTCCAAAAATTTCGACACAGGTGAAGATTTCTAGTCTCTTCTATTCATCTAATAAATAAGGGCTATTTATTCTGACAGTGCCACACTCTAATACAATATATATCTTTGAGACTTTGCTCCAGGAAGTTACCTTAGTTTCACATGTATTTATAACTTTTTGATTCAGTTTTGCCTTTTGGTCTTTTCACTAGCTTTCTTCTTAGGTAGATAACTGGAATATTGTTTCTTAGCAGAAAGTCCTATTCCTTTCAATGGGAAATTCTCCAGAGGCATTTAAATGTAATTCAAGAATAGTTGATTTATAAATGAGTGATTGCAACTCTGGTGTGTGTGTGTGTGTGTGTGTGTGTGTGTGTGTGTGTGTGTGTGTGCATGCGCGCGCGCGTGTGTACGTACGTGCATGTGCATGTGTCCATGCAGTTACACATACCTCTAGAAGCCAGAAGCCAAAGGTTGGTACTGGGTACCTTCTTCAAAATGCTATCCACATTGTTTCTTGAGACTGGATATCTCAATGAACCAGGAGCTCACTGATTGGATAGATTGGCTGGCCAGTAAGCCCTAGTGTTCTTCCTCTGTCTTCTCCACACTCAGATTACAGGTATGTGCCATGCCCAGCTTTTCATGTGGGTACTGGAGATCCAAATTCAGGTCCTCTGCTTGTGTCCCTAGTGCCTCACTGACTGAGTCATCTTACTATTGGCCTTGTTCAGGATGACATAAGCTCAGGAGTTGAGCACAGAGCTGAGCTTTAATTAATTAATTAATTGAGGATGAATGCTTCGAAGAAGCCTGGTTCAGTTCTTTTTCTCTTTCTTTATTAGGAAATTTTTTATTCATTTTACATACGAACCCCACATTGCCCCTCTCTTCCCTCCTCCCACTCTCTTCCCAGCCTTCCCCCCAAGCCACCCCTCATCCCCTCCTCTGACAAGGTAAGGCCTCCCATGGGGAGTCAGCAAAGCCTGGTCCATTCAGCTGAGGCAGGTCCAAGCCCCTCCCACTGTGTCAAGGCTGGTTCAGTTCTAAGAATGATCATCTGATGGTGGCTATGTAGGAAAGGATTTGAACATGAGCCTGACAAGAGAAAAACATTTGACAACACAGGTAGCAATGAGGTCTGGTGTTTAAATTCTACACAAACTAAGAAGTGGCCGTTACAGAAATCTAGGCTCCGTCTTTGCATATAAGTTATAAACTGTATTCACAGACTAACAACCGGATTTGGGAGAGAAATGCATTTCCTGGAAACAAGTTACCCTGCCAAGCAAAGCACCGAGTTCAGAATGATGTTGACTTGACAGATGCCACCTTGTATCCTTCCCGACGTGGATCAAGATGGATAATCACAGTTAATTTAGTTTTTGTCGGGATGGACGTTTTCTAGTGCCAGCTGCCAAGACCGAAAGTGTGCGTGCCCTGATGCTCAGGACTGTCTTCTGTGATTGATGCTTGGTACTTGTTCATCTAAATACAAGTTTAATGCTAGGAAGCTAAGCTATGCTAAAACTCTGATGTTCTGTTGGTATAGCAGCAAGGCAATATGGTGCATCAGGATTCAGGATGAGTAGAAAATAAAACCTATGAAGAAAATCAGAGACAGTTAAAAGATTTCTTCGCCAAAATGAGCCTTCAACTATGTAATCATGTGTTATTCGTTTCTGTCCATTAATCACACACTTGTCCATTTGCTACATTCCATGTGAGTGAACGCTTTTTGTTTAGGTCGTTGTAATAAACAAGCGTATGTTATTGAGTGGATGTTTACCGTAAGAAAATGTTGGGATGTCGACTACATGGTTTCAGATTGTGAAACACAAAAAACTTTCAGTGAGGTTGTGCATTCACCTCTATGGAAACAAAGGGGAAAAAGAGACAATGTTTTCCTAAAAGACATTGATTGACTCTATAGACTTTCTGAATGTAAGTTGTCCTAACAAAGACTGCCAAGGTGACAAATCATTAGGTTAGTGATAGTTTCATGTTGTTTAAAGAGGCCTGCTGCCCATCAACATTAAGAATAATCATATAGTAAGGAAATGTGAAAAAATTTAGACTCTGAGGAAGCTATGAAGAAAGGCAGCAAAAGGTATGTTCAGAAGAAGAGAGATCATTTTAAAACCGATCACAAGATGATGAGGAACATGTACTATATGTGTAGTGTGTGTGTTGAGGATAGCATTTTGGGTTCATTAATCTCTTTAATGTGTACTTTAGAATTTACATTAGAATTCAGTTGCCTATGGTTGAAACAATATTTTTTTTTATTGAGAGTGTAAACATTGCTTTTGATTGTGCCTATTTGTCATAGTTGTTAACAGATCAAACTCTTGGTCTTAATGGAATACCTTGGAATATAAATAGTGTCTGTGCTCATATAAGCACAGATTCAGGGATCTCACATCTTCTAACTTTCATAGTGACTATTACCTATTCAGTTCACAATTAACATGTACTACATTGAGGACTAGTGTCATATGTGTGACTTTTTATAGATTTTGTTTGTTTGTTTGTTTGTTTTGTTTTTCAAGACAGGGATTCTCTGTGCATCCCTGGCTGTCCTGGAATTTTTTCTGTAGACTATGCTGGCCTCGGATTCAGAGATCTGCCTGGGTGTGCGCCATCACCACCCTGCTGGTTTTTTGTAGATTTAATATTAACAACCTACTTAGGCTGGTGGTGGTGGTGGTGGTGGTGCACACCTTTAATCCTAGCATTGGGGAGGCAGAGGCAGGTGGATCTCATTGAATTCAAGGCCAGCCTGGTCTAAAGTGAGTTCTAGGACAGCTAAGACTGTTATATAGAGAAACTCTGTCTGGAAAAACCAAAAAAAAAAAAAAAAAAAAGCAACAACAAAAAACCAACCTAGTTAGATGGACCTAGATTATGGATATCTTCATGGAGAAAAAAAAATTATGTTAAGAAATAATTGTTTTAGCCACTACCTTATTTTGCTGCCTATTAGTGTACACTCACCCTGGTTTCTCAGTTAACTGGTCTATATTTTAATTCTCTTTCTGTCCATACCTGGTTTCCATTTCATTTACTGGGTGCTTCCTAAGTGCCAGACATTGAGTGTGGGTGTATAATTAAAATGAATTTATGAAAACCATTAATTTTTTTGTTTAATATTATTGCCTGAAACCCTCGAGTAATCTGTCAGTTAGTCAGCTTTTCTCTTTCTCTAAAATGTGTCTTAAATCCATGAAATTCATACATTTCAACTGTTGCTGTTCCTAGACTAGGATAGTATTATGCCCTGCCCTGTTCTCATGACTGCTGAAAAATCTAAGTGGTCTCTTTTTTTCCCCCTTCATTCCTTCGCATATTCAAGTCGAATCTGTTCACAGAAGACAGAATTTTTCTCTAATTGTGAAGTTACACCAACCCTAGACATACGCTAACACCGTGGAGAACACAACTCATCCTGCTTTGAGCACTAAGAACTTCTGTGAGTTTTATTCCCACCACGATGCCACATACACCATTTTCAGAAGAATGCTGCTTTTTCTCTGTCTGTTTGGTAATCGCATTCTTTTCTGAGAGCTTGGAATGTTCTTCCTTAGATGAACATGGCTGGATCTGCCTTTTGTTGAGGTTCCAACTTCAATGCCAATTCCTTGTGTGTGTGTGGGGGTAATACTTTCTTTTTCTCTTCCAAAGTAACCACTAAGTTCCTATTACAGTCCTCTGTTTGTTTCCAGAATCATTTTGATTATTTCTTTATTTATTTGCACATTTCCTAATTGATTTTCTCTCTATTTATAAAAAAAAACTTCAAAGCTTTGAAGGATCTTATTTATAGCTGTGTATAGTTGAATGCTCACAACGTAGACTGAAATATATTTTTCTTCCTTCCCTTCTACATATCATTTTCTCTTCTATTCTGAGACAGGGTCTTACTTTATAATTGAACTTGACCTGAAACTTCTTGTGTAACCTTGAAACCCTCCCGATTCTGTTAGGTTTACTGACACATGACACTCACAGATTAAAGTGATTTCTGACGTTAACAGATCTCTAAACATTTAATTATCTTTATTCAAAAGCGAACTTTTATAAAACCTTGGTATACCATTATAATTTTAATGTCATTATTATAATTTTATAGATTATAAAAATCAACAATTTGCCTAGGGTTATATAGTAAGTGTCATGTGACAGTCGGAATTTGATCTCAGCACTGTTACACACTAAGGGATGATTAGCTCAGGTGAGTATTACTCCTGGAAGAGACTAGTATGGTTCTCAAAGGATGGCTAAGTTTCCACAGGAACAGGCTGCACTTCAGCAGTGAGCCTGGTTCCTGTTCCTCACGCTTCCCCTTCCTATCTCTCCATTTGAACTCTTTGCCATGTAGATGCCATCTGCCGCATTGGGTGGCTTAGCCAGAAGGCCTTCACAAGCCACCCCTTGGGACTTCTGATCTTTGTCTTTTAACCTTCAAAACTATTTGCCAAATAAATGTCTGTTCTTTGTAGATTAGCCACAGTCAAGTAGACTTCAATAACATCAAAAATGGACTAAGGCAATATGAATATCTGAGTAACATACTGGCCAGGCACATTCAAGGCCTTAGGTTCATGCTGAGCTCCACAAAAGAGCAGCTGCACATGGTGGCACATGCCAGTAATCTCAGCAGTGGAGAGGTGGAAGCAAAAGAGGGTCCCCAGACCAAGGCCAGCCTGGGTTTAAATAGTCAGACTGTGTCTCAAAACAACACAGGCAAGTAAAGAAGAATGGAAGAAAATGAGAAAATCTGATCACCTGTGCATGTATTACCATTTAGAATTTGCATAGCATATCAGTCAGTCATGGAGTTATCTATAAATATTTGTGATTATCTTAGTTTAACTTTTTCCTGGAAGTAAACTTTGAACCATATTTGAAGGAAGAGTTTTCAGGAGGAGGGATTCCAGGGTAGCTGGCAAGGAGATAACAAAGTGGGACAGAGTAGGAGAGGGTTGCCACTAAGAGAACCTGAGGCTTAATTTTGTGGGGGAATCTCTGGAAGATGGTGTGGAACATGTGCCTAGGTGAAATCCGGACTGAAAGTTCTGGGACTGAAGTGTTTAATTTTACTCACCAGTTCATGTTAGCCACTGGTTAAACAGCCAAGGGCTGTTTTAGGATCTTTAATCCCCAAAATGTCCATCCTTCCTGAAACGGGCATCATGAACTTTGGCAGTAAGAGAGACACTCAAGCAACAAAATGCAGATGCTGATGTTGGAAGTTGGAGCTTGCTGAAATTGGAAGGACATGAACATATTATGAGAGGCAGCTTCTTAACTTTTTAACTACCCATCTGTGTGGTAATCTGTATGCATCAAATATAGGATGAATAATTTAATTAAATTAATGTATTTAAATTCAACAGTAGCAATAGAATACAGTCAGTCTACTAAGTAAACTGGCTTCTATGTGAATGCATACATTGATGTAGATGATAAGGCAATCTGTATTAAGAATTTTAGGTATACTATAAAAAGTTACACACACACACACACACACACACACACACACACACACACCGTTTCACTATGTAACCTACGGTGTTGTGGTACTCGTAGTCTTCCAGGTTACTAAGTGCTTGTATCATAGGCATGTACCCCATACTTAGTTAGAGAAAGTCCTAACATTCCTCTTCAGAATGTATCAGTAACACTAAACTTTTCTGTATTTCTCTACTTATTCACCCTCATCCCACACTGATAGATTTTTTTTTTGAGACAGGGTGTCTCTACATAGCCCTGGCTGTCCTAGAATTCACCATGTAGACCAACCTGACTGGAACTCATAGAGATCTGTCTGCCTCTGTCTGTCCAGTGTTAGAATTAAAGGTGTATACCACCACACCTGGCTCACTTAGAGATTTCTGGTAACTCAAACCTACCTGTATAACCTATGATGACCCATGAAGATGAGCATGTCCTATGACCTAGATAATGAACAATTTCCTACATGGCAATACTTCTCTGCATTAGCAGAGGGTGCTAAGTGAAGATTCTTAAAATGAGAAGACTGTGATCTGTGCCCTAGGTGCTTAATGGGGTGTAATGAGTACTTTCTGGTATTTCCACATTTCTTTTGTTCTGGAACAAGAATGTGGATATATGGATAGTGGCAAAGAAAGACAAGCTATTAGGAAAGAGCATTCCCAAGAAAGGAAATAGGTCAGAACTGGGAGAAAGATCAGAGGCTCAGTGGCTCCAAGCAGAGAGGGTTGTAATATTTTATGGCTCATTTGCTTAGTGCTGGCTTTTCTCTCCCATGCTCTGTCCTGTGCATGTTGGCTTGGTCAGAGGAGTTTCTAGCCTTTCTCCTTGACTAATGGTTTCTTTTATGGTTAATTTTGACCTTACTCTCTACCCTATTCTTCTGCTTCCTTTGGGTGGGGCCCCATGTAATAATGTGGGTCCTTCTAAGTTCAATACAGAAGGTAGAGAGTGCTTTGGAGTGATGCAATAGAGCAAACTTCCCTGATCATGGCTGACCTTGGAGGCAGCAAGGCCACGAGCCAAGTGATGTGGACAGCTTCTTGACGTTGGAAAGGGAAGATATGATCCTTCTGTAGACCCTCATCAGAGGTTCCATTGACACCTTGGCTCCAACAGAATCATTTTTAACTTCTTACCTCTACATTGTAACATAATACATCTGTGTTGTTTTAAACAACTCTCCTTGTGTGATTTATTCTAGCAACACCAGGAAACTATTATTTTTCCTAATCAAACGCAGAGATACAAAGTCTTCTCTCCTCAAGTGAAAGCAGCGTAAAGAATTGCTGTTTTAAAATTAAAGGAACACTTCAATTTTCTGTATATCTTCATGTAGTGATAAACGCTAAGCTACATGAAGGGACTTGAAATGTAAGTAAGCAACAGTGGGTTGGAAGTCTTCCTAGTTACTCTCCATTAGATCTTAGATAGTTTCACATTTCTCTTGGTTTTAAGTTCATCATCAGGAAGATGATGACAGCAATGCTTCTTTTGGAAGTTTGTTGTATTAATTTGCATAATTAATATAAAAATACATTGCAGATGGCAAAGCGGTGCATGCAGTCTCGTTTGTCTCTCAATGATGGTTGCAGAAGTCGTCCCCAAAGTCAGACATTCAAAAGATAGAAACTAAGCTATATAGTTCTAATGAGGGTATTTGTAAATCAGACTAGCTGCATGGATTTACAGCGTGTAAACCATCACAGTTTATGTGAGAATGAATGTAGTAACTTTAGATACAGAACCCTTTTTCACTTTGGAAGGATTAGCAGACTGGATTCTAGCTTTGCTTTAAAATGTTGGTGAAATTGTGCTGTGTGTGTTTTCTTCTCTTCTTCACATCTATCTTAAAATGAGCAAAGACTCCTTTGGGTCACACACACACACACACACACACACACACACACACACACACAGAAGAGCCAATGGTCTCTGATGAAAGGGTCACCCTAGATTCCAGTGACCAAAAGAGTTGCCTGCTGACAACTTTGTAGCAATCCTCCAGGCTGCCACAGAGTCATGGCTGAGGAATCCACACAGCTAATGAATTCCATAAGGTGTTTCTCTCTTCTGAAGCCCGAGGCATGCATGCGGCATTGCTGCTCATTGTTTTATAGTGCAGACTCTAGTTCATTCTTGACACCCACTGCCATTTCCTGTCCCTCCCCAAAGCACGCCCCAAACAGAACAGCAATACACAGCTTTCTATTTAATTTCAAACAGCATCAGCAGCACTCAGCTGGTACAAATAGAACTGCTGCAACGCAGAAGTATCTCACTGGGGTCGGGCTAGAAATACGAGCAACAGGGATGGATAAGGCAAAGCTTCACCTTCTAAAGGACTTCGGTTCACTGCTTGCAGTTCCAACAAACTCTCTTGGACCCATTTTCATGTATTTATTTCCATCAGTAAGTTATATGTAAGCACCACTGAACAAAGAATGTGCTTTACATTGTACTTTTGTCCTTAAAATAGTATCAGGACATGGACATTGTTATCATTTTACAAATGAGGAAACATTTTTAACAGTGACCAACCTTGCAAGCCAATGGCATGGCTGATGGATTTGGAAGTTAAGTCTCTGTGGCATCCTTCTTCTCTTTTATTTGAATTCTGTGGGGAAATGATTGCTTCTGAGTTAAGTGTGAGAAGAACCCTTGCTATTCAGAGAAAATGTACACATTTATATCTTAAGTTTGACATTATTATTAGAGGAAGGGTTTTATTAGAGGTTTATTTCTAGTATCGAGAATAATAAAGTAGCCATTTCAAGGAAACTAGAGGTCAAGAATTTAAACACAATTTAATATGAAATTTTAATCACATTACTAATATTTTAGTAGTGATTTTATATTATACTTCACATGTTTTGTAGAAATATATGAAGTGTGATATTTCTCTGTTTGTTTTTCTTTTGTAACATATCCCAAATACAGAAGAGAGCAAAGACCCAAAATCTTCATGGTCTCTAAAATTCCTTACATCTTGCCTTATATTGCCGTGTGTGTGTGTGTGTGTGTGTGTGTGTGTGTGTGTGTGTGTATGTGTGTGTGTGAGTGCATGTGTACCATATATATGTCATATATATATATATATATATATGATAACATGAGGCCTGCACATACATGCATGCACTCATATACATGCACACACATGTAAATATGCATATATACATGCATACACACCACACATATACAAAAATAATTGTGTATTTACAACCCAGACTTGTAAAGAATATTCAGAACAGTATTGTTCATATATATGTGTGTGTGTGTGTGTGTGTGTGTGTGTGTGTGTGTGTATGTTTTTTTATTTTAAGAAAACCACATGGCAGCTATGAATGTAGGCTGCTGAACAGCTCTTTATAGATCTCATCCTCTTCCTTCACCATAGCCAGGATTCCAGATCCGGAGCTTTCACTCAAAGGATGTGCTTATAGTTTACCACATATGTTCAGGTCCTTCATCTTTCTGGATTTTTCTCATATCACACATACATCCTTCAATATGTTATGTGTGTGTGTGTGTGTGTGTGTGTGTGTGTGTGTGTATGTGTGTCTGTGTCGGGGGGATGGTTAATGATTTACTTTAGAAAACAAACTCTGTTGACACCCAGAACTTTTCTGAATGTCTAGAAATCAGCTGAAAAATCCATGACTGAATGTTTTCTGGTAGACAGATATTCAGGTTGATTCAAACATTTTACCTATTCAATTATTGCTATAGCGAATATTTTTTTTTATATTTCCATATGAAACAGAATGCTTGTCTTTAAGGAATTCTTTAATCAGTTGATGTATTAATAATACATAAATTATCTATTAAAATACCTTCTTTTCCTCTTTTTGTGTTTTTTTTTTAAATTTGAGACAAAGTTTGTCTATATAACAGTCCTGGCTGTCCTGGAACTTGCTCTGTAGACCAGGCTGGCCTTGAACTCATAAAGATTCATCTGCCTCTGCCTCCTGAGTGCTGGGATTAAAGATGTGAGCCACCATGCCCAGCTGAAATTTCTTAAATTTTACTTAAATTTTCTTTGAAAAAAATTGGCTGTATGTTTTCAAACATTCATTGTTTCATTCCCTTATGATTTTTACTATCCCCTCAATACATAATTACCTGTTTTTAATTCAAAATTTTTTTCTTTATGAATTCGAAATCTGAGTTAATCTCATTAGAAAACTGCCTACTTTGCATTCTATTTTTAAAAGTAGGTTGTTTTGACCCTACATTATGTTTTTACTATTTTATGTTATTGTCCTGATTAATAGCCTTCCTGCTTAAATACATTTTCATCATTTTTTTCTAACTTGAGTTCAACTAAACTTTGTTTTCTGTCTCCTAGCTTTTAATAAATATCTTATGTTTTTCCATCTTAAACTTATTCTTAGACAATTTGAAACACTGACACTTTCATTGTAAAACTCTGGTTTTTATTCCCTTCTTCCTTCTTTCTTTTTCATTTGGATGAAGATTTTCCCCTATGATCCATAGTTACTTTTCTAAACATTTATAGAGTTTTTTTTCTTTTCTTTTTATTTTTTTTCTTTGTAGAAGATTTTACTTAGCTATTTCTGCCATAACTGTACTATAGTCAGATTTCTTGTTCCACAAATTATTGAATATTTAAAATAGTTTGAGACTTCATGAACGTTTCTGACAGGACATACTGTTTGGCTTGTATACACAAACCTATACACAACACACATCTGTGAGAAAAACTTGTTAAATCTGTGGTGAACTTTCTCTGTACTAGAATCTTACTAGAGGCTTGCTTTCAACAAAGCGTATATGCGTACAGCTCCTTTCCTATTTTGAGACATTAAAGTAGGTTTGTAATTAAAATGACTTATTCGGTAGTGTACTGATGAATACATTGTGCATTTACATTATGTACTAAATTTTTTCTCGATGATATTAATAGTGTTATAACTTCCTAAATAGTTATTTTATATACAGTTTATCTTTATTAACTTGTATTTCAAAGTGAATGTAATTTTGTTTTATGTGTCATTCTTTATAATGCCGTTTGTTTTAGAACAAATCCTGAATACCTTCGTCTCAATGTGTGAGGAATCCATTTCATTGCTGATATGCAGGAGTAGTATGTGAACTCATTCCCCTTCAGACTTTATTTCAGTGCTTAGGCTTAAATATGTACCTGCTTTATCATCATGGCTTTTAATAAGGACTAATTTGTTTAATATTATTTCTTTGTGTTCTTTGATTTGTTTATTTTTTCTTCTGGGAAATACATTTATTTTTACATTTCATTTTTTTCTCAAAACAGAAAATTCAATTTTAGAAATAAAGAACACCTAGTTCTGAGGTTGGTGAGATAGGTTAGTAGGTTTTTAAATGCTTGCTGTCCAAGCTTGGAGACATGAATATGGTCAGGTCTCCAGCACCCACGTGAAAAATGGGCATGGTGGATGGGTCTGTAACTCTAGCGTGTGGACTCCGGGGGAGATAGGGCCTGGTAGATCTCCAGCACTTATTGGCCAGCCAGTCTACCCAATCAGTAAGATCCTGGTTCTGTGAGAAACAACCTTATCTCAGAAAGTAAGATGGAGAACAACTGAGAAGATCATAGAGTTAGTTAACCTCTGGCCGTCTCATGTACATGCATCCATGAGCATGCACTCTTCCCCTAACACATGCATGCATATAAGCATGTCAATACATACATACATCACACACACACACACACACACACACACACACACACGCACACACACTTGGTAGATATTTATTGTTTACTGATCTATTGTCGTTTTCCATAAGTTCTCATGAAATGTACTATTCAAAATTTTTGAAAAGAACTATTCAGCTTTTTTTTTTTTTTAAAAAAAGCAGAGAAGTATGTCTTGTCATGGAATATTTTTTGATTAGTTAAGAGTTCTAAATTTTATTTCAGCCTGTGTTACTACTTAACTGCTGCTGTGTGTAAAAATCATTTAAAAGACTGACCCAAATTTAGTTTTACGGAGTGTGTCTCAGTTGGTCTTTCCTTTGCATTTATTTTCCAAGATCTTCAATCTTTTAATGATCTTACAGGGAGGGAAGCTGTTCCAGGATTTGTGCTAGTGTCCACCCCCTGTAATCTTCTTTATTATCCGGATGATTGGTTACATTCAGGGACATTGCATTCTTCCCTCTTTGATATCTCCAACATCTCCTCTGACTTCTATATACTACCAGTCTTTAATGGGATCACAGAATTTAGATTATCACATGGTGGCTTTGCATGATAAATGTTCTTTTTAAGAATAAAATGATTATTCATCTTCTTAGTTTTTATTAATAATCAATTTATTATTATTTTTTTGTCAGCCTGATCACAGTTTCCTCTCCCTCCCTCCTCTCTTCCTAGTTCCTCCCTCCAGCCTCCCTTCCATCCACTCAGCTCATCTTTTTATATGATAGGCTTTCCCAGGTGCTTAGATCAGTATCTATTTTATATGTCTTCATTAATTACAGCCTATTTTCTCCAACATGTATTGCTTTCTCTCTTGTAAAGTACCTTTATCTCCTATTCATTTGTCTTTTATTTTGGTGTTATACCCTATACCCCTTCAAGAATTGCTCATTGCCCTTCTGGGTTGGTTTGCTTTGCCATTCATTATGGTGATTATCATTTACCTCCACAGTTGTTACTCATGACCTATTTATAAAGTACAGAAAAATTTTCTCTCAACTTAAAAGAAATGTTATAGATGTCATCACATGATAATGACATCTAAGGTGTGGGGTCAATACAGAGCTAGTTTAATACAGCCTTGATAAAGTGTAAAATTTTTAGGAATACTGATAGGCACACTAAATGACCCTGTACATACCTTAAATGGCTTTGCCAGTCTCAGTTTATTTAATGTATTGATTTTTATTTTTGTTGAAGGCTTTAAAAATATTAGTGTAGCACTTACAGCTGAGGTCATTTCCCAGGACTGACACAGGGCAGCTCACAAGTGCCTACAATCTTAGCTCTGCAAGATCTGATGTGCTGTTCTGGCCTCTGCAGACACCTGTATGCATGTGGTGTACATAAATCCACATAGCCTAGAAATACAAACAAAAACCTTAAAAATATTAGTTTAAATTCAAGGTTTATCAAAGCAAATAATTATTGTTAGGCCCAAACTGCTTCCTTCTAAAATCTGTTTAATGAAGCACACCCTGATTTTTACGAATACGATATACTTATATACTTAAGGCATCTACTCTTCAATTCTGACACTGGGTTTGTAATCACATTCTTTATATTTTTGAATGAAGACTGATTGTGGTATTTCTTTTTTTTTTTTTTTTTGTGGTTTTTTTTTTCGAGACAGGGCTTCTCTGTGTAGCTTTGCGCCTTTCCTGGAACTCGCTTTGGAGACCAGGCTGGCCTTGAACTCACAGAGATCCGCCTGGCTCTGCCTCCCGAGTGCTGGGATTAAAGGCGTGCGCCACCACCGCCCGGCCTGATTGTGGTATTTCTTTAAAAATAGTGTATTCATTTTTAGCTCATTTACTTTGCCTTTATCATACTGTTTTTAATTATTAAAAAAAACACTGACATCAGCAAATAATTCTAATCAATTCATTTTCTACACACAGCCCTACCAGAGGAGAGCATTTTGAGCTTGTAACTTCAGTTTGCATCTATCTTGATTTGTCTATAAGTGCATCTCATTTCCCCGTGCTTCTGTTTTCAGTGCTTATGTAAACCACATGGCTAAACCTTATGCATGATGTAACAGGATACGATCCCATGATATATTTCCATGATGTCAAAGCATTGCATTATGTAAATGGAAACATGAAGCAGAAGCCTGCCCCTTGTTCAGTATGCACTGTCACGTGGCATCATGCATAATCAAGTGAGGCTATTTAGCTCCCTATCTGCATTTCTGTAAAGTGCATATCTCCGTGGTATCTAAGCACTCAGGCAGTAAGTCAATTTCTGCATCTGGTTAATAAACTCAGCACACAGGAGTTTATCAACATCTGGCATCTGCCTTCCTTTTGTGAGTTTCCACGAATAACTAATGCATGAGGTGACCTTTGATAATTTCTAGGATTGCTTAGAATTTCAGTGATGGTTCATGTTATTTCTCTGATATTGGGAATTTTAATATGACCAACCAGCTTCCTCATGGTTACTTACCATACACTGGAATTCACGGGATTAAACACCCACATGTTATTCAGCTCTTGGGTTTTACACATATGCCATAACTAACTAGTGCAACTTTCCAAAATATAATGAAGTCAAACAAGATAATGGAAGAATAATGAAGAGGAGGGTTACATTTTTGAAAGTATTTAGTAGGATTATTTTTTATCATGTACAATACAGTACAGAGAGCTAATAAAAACAACACAGACAATCATCTGGGAGGCTTCTGGTGTTCTAGACCTAAGGCACAATACCTTGTTTCTCTTTATCCCTTTTTGTCCTTCCTCAGCCTCTCCTTTCTCTATTTCCCTCCCTCCCTCCTTTGCTTCTTACATCCTGGTATTAGTGTATTGTAGCTAGAGTTTTCCTGCCTGGCCCACGGTCAGGGCAAATCTCTCTCACCCGCCAGTCCCACAGCCACTCAGACCCGACCAAGTAAACACAGAGACTTATATTAGTTACAAACTGTATGGCCGTGGCAGGCTTCTTGCTAACTGTTCTTATATCTTAAATTAATCCATTTCCATTAATCTATACCTTGCCACATGGCTCGTGGCTTACCGGGATCTTCCCATGCGGCTTGTCATGGTGGCGGCTGGCAGTGTCTCTCCCTCACCCAGCTTCCTGTTCTCTCAATTCGCCTCTCTGTTAGTCCCGCCTATACTTCCTGCCTGGCCACTGACCAATCAGTGATTTATTTATTGACCAATCAACAACACATTTGACATACAGACCATCCCACAGCACTGTATCCTGTGTTTTTCTTAGTAAATAGTTTCCCAAAAGGCAGCATTATTATCCTGGCATGGATTAATTTTTCCTCTCCTAGATGGAGTATAGGCAGAGAATGGGCAGCACAGGTTTATCTAAAGCAGGCAGAAGATGTTTTTGTGCACCCTGCTTGTCACATTTAAATGGTGAAAAAAATAAAAACAAAAACAAGGTATTAATGAATAAAAACTCACCAGCCAGATACCTTCCTTACTGCCTCTCACAAGTTACTTACCTTCTTATATGTTGTTCTCACCCCTCCACATTATGTTCCTGAAAACTCCTAGATTAGAAAGTACTGCATCTCAGGAAACCATTTCTTACATTGAACCAACGTTTTGTCTTTGTACACTGTCTCTGATTGTATAAACTGAGTAACTGAAAATATGTCTTCTGCAGGTCATCACAGTAAGTGCATACGAAATGATGTTACATCTTCTGTTTATGTTTTCTATGCTGTGTATGTATCCCCACAGTGCCATTAATAATACATTAGACAGCCCGACTTGTTGCAGTTGTTATCCCCTTGTCTTGAAACACAGCAATTGCAATTGAACACCATATTGTGTTTGTCAAGGGCCTAGGTCATACCCAGGTAGGCCATTATTGTTGGAGGTTTTTGCTCAAATAAATCACACACGGAGGCTTATTCTTAATTATGATTGCCTGGGCTTAGCTTGGCTTAGTTTGTTGCCAGCTTTCCTTAACTTATCCCATCTATCTTTTGCCTCTGGGCTTTTCCCGTTCTCTTAATTCTGTAAATCTTACTCCATTGCTGGTTGTGTAGTTAAGTGGCTGGCCTCTGATGTCCTTCTCCTTCTCTGGCTCCTCTCTCGTTCCACATTTCTTCTTCTATATAGTCTCTCTGCTTGCCGGCCCCTCCTATCCTTTCTCCTGCCTTGCTATTGGCCAGTTCTTTATTAGACCATCAGGTGTTTTAGACAGGCACAGTAACACAGCTTCACAGAGTTAAACAGATGCAACATAAACAAAAGTAACACACCAACACACCGTAAAATGATATTCTACTACAGGCCATGACAGAGCTTTAGCGGGACCTCATATGTATGGCTTGTGATAAATTTGTAAGTCTTTCCACTCTCTTTCCCATGAATCCCTGATAAACAAGGTTATTTAGGTTGTGTTCACATTTGTTGAGACTAGTTGACATGATTGTCCCTGGAACTAGATCTGACATTTCCCTAGGCTGGCAGCAGAGCCTACAAATAACCCACAGTTCTTGGCAGATTTCAGTAGAGTGCACTACGTAGTGAATGTTGTCGAGACTCATGTCACATGGAACGCTTGCCCACCAAACTGTCTAGGACTCATAAGTCAGAGTTAAAAGAGAGGGGCCCGAACTTATATTTTAAACAGCGTGTGTTTGTGATTGTGTGTGCTCACGTTCATCACAGGTTTTAGAGTAACTGTCAGAATGAAGGTGGTAGCAGTGATTCTACAGACAAGTAGTTGGGCAACTGTATGACTCACAACAGAAATGATAAAATGTCTTCAGTACTCAAGGAAGCAGTGACATTCCGATGTAAATAAGGATAAGTGGCTAGGGTATGACCCAGGGCCTTCTGTCACTGTCTTAATCCGATGTAAATAAGGATAAGTGGCTAGGGTATGACCCAGGGCCTTCTGTCACTGTCTTAATCTGTACTTTGTTTCACCAGGTGGGTGGAGGAAGCTTGTCAGAAACTGTCCACTCAGACAGAAGTTCTCCAGGGGCACACTACAGCCCGAGATAAAAGGCCATTTCGGAATTGCGCAACTAACGTATCATAGTGTGGATAGTGCAGGCTCCAGAGGAGAATCATCAGGGAAGAGAGTCTGTGTTTTTCTCTGCAGCTTAGTCACTGACTCAGAACGTAACTGCTCTTTAAACTTCAACTTCATCTTATATATTCTGACATTTTCTAGCTTGAACTGCATAAAATAATCATGTATTAATAAGCAGCCCCGACTCTGGTCAAGAAAAACAATAAAAAAAATTCATATCGCTAAAGATGATAATTATGTTTGCCATGTTACGCTATGCCTGCTGACAGCTCAGCTGCTGAACGTTATAGTTGAGGGCATTTTTCACTGAATTTGCACTTAGAGTTATTAATTCTATTACCTCTCATTTGGACCTAGAGTTTCCAAAAGAACGAAGTCATTTATTTTTGTTTTAATTCAAGAGAAGAGTATTCTCATGTCATAATGAAATTTTAGTCGTGAGCATTGCAAGACATAAGAAAATAAGGTGTTTTCCTTTTTCAAATGTGTGCTAGCTGTCCAGGCTTCTGCAGACGCCCGGATCAGCCTGTACCTTCTAATACAAACTTCCTTTGTCAAAGGCCCCATGAACAATAAACTACGTTTATGAAGTGGCAGCTGATAAACAATGCAATTGGCTTTGTTTTTCTGTTTTGCTTTTTGGCACTGGGGATTGAGCCCAGATCACTGCACGTGATAATAAGCCACAATCGCCTTCATAAAAATAATTTCATGGCCAGTGACTTCATGGTCAGCCAGTGGATTTTCAAGAATGAGTGTGCAAGATTAACTGCAGTCAAACATGGTCAACACAAGAGACATTTCATTCTCAGAATGGGACTTTTCCCACATTCAAGTTTTATTAATGTTGTAAACACAAAAAGTTTTGAGTCCGGTGGAGCATTTGGAAATATATGACTATGACCTTTGAAGTACAGTATGGTTTAGAATTAGCATGTGCTTAGCATGAAACAAAGCTATGAGTAGCTAGCACCAAAACCAAATCAACGCTGACATAGCTAAACCAAACAAACAGAACAGCACAGCTTCTGTCAGTTACAATTCCATACCTGTGGCTAGTTTCCTTTTTTGGAATGAAGACTAGAGCTTTTGGAAATCAGAACTTTGATACGTTTGTGTGAACTTAATTATAAACAAAATTAAGTGTAAAATGGAGATTTGAGACCATAGATTAAATGGTATTTATCCCACATTTACTTTATTGGGGATATTGTGAAGAATTTGAAAAGGTTGTATTTCTTTGCTTGTAGAATAAATGTTTTAAAACTCAATAAATCATTAAGGGCCTTAATATAGTCATCATTCTATGTGCAAAATAGGTAAACTAGCCTTGATTTTTCACTGGGGAGTTTTAAGCTAGTTATTTATAATCAATATCATCAGACATGTTTTTAGGTATCTATATCTAAAAGCATTATTATATATACTATTTTATACATAGCACTTATATATGTGATTAAAATAGGTGTTCTTAATGTATATTATAAAATAATTTTTACATTTTTCATATAATTTATATATAACAATCACATAATTGTAAATGAAGAACCATATCTTAAATATCTTGTCATTACAAGAGTTTTCGTCACTTAACCCTATTTTATGATTCTGTTGTACAACTTTTATTGGATATCGATTCTTATTAGTGAGCAAAACACCCAATCTGAAGCCACATACTTGATTAGGGATTTTCTTGTCCCAAGTATTTTGACTGCTGTGTATTATCAACATAAAAATTGATATTTTGAAAACTAACTGCTCTGCCTTCATTCATTTCAAGGAGAATAGCATACCCAGGGAAACCCACGTTGGAATGTACAGGGAGAATCACCCATGGTGCTCAGCAGCATTGCTCTGTCTACCTTTGCTGTTCCCTTCTAACCAGTTACCCTCCTGGCTTCCCTGGGTTACTCTTCTTTTGTTGAGTATATCTGGCTTTCAGAGTCCAATTCCTCCTGTGCCATTGAGCCAGCTCTCACTGAGCCCCCCTTGGAGCTTGACTCATCTCGGTTGCTGTCATGGTAATTCAGTATTGCTCCTGTCTCAAATTAGGAGATGCTATGCACCTGTTGTCTTCATACTCTCGTTCAGTTCTAGGCAAGTAATTATTTCGTGACACAAGATTAATACTTGGCCTTTTACATCATTGTGGGCAAATATTACATTGCAAATCTCAGAGAGATTTGAACAGAACTGACTGGGAGGAGAGTTGCTGTTCATATTTTTACAACTTAAAAATTATTCCTGAGGGAATGGGTGACAGTAGTGATTCACCATTCTGAGTACCATGTGTTTCAGTCCTTAGCATTGCCCAAAAGATTTTTGTGGTGAGGCACATTTAAATATGATAAAGCTGAACTTTAAAATGATTGTTCATGTTATTTGAGCATAGATTTAAGACTGGTCTAAGACTTGGGGTCTGAATTAAGATGGATGTAATTCCAAACCCTTGATATTCCTCCCAAGTCATACACAGGTACCATGTAGAAGGAAGCAGAAGAGAAAGAAATGAATAGAGGTAATTGTTTTAATGGTGTACCATTCAGTGTTTCTTTCTAAACATGGCAAATGCCAAGGCACTGTATAGCATGGATAGATATAATTTCCTTTTCCTTCTTTTGAGTAAATCTTAGTTTCAGTCCAGAGTGTTTTCTTTCTAATAAACAATCCATTCAGCAATACTCAAAACAAACATTTTAATTTATGACATGCGTTAAATGGCTTTCCAAGCAAAGGTTACACTTTATCTTTTTTTTATTAGCCACAGCATAATATATTGTAGATTGTATAGAACACTGTGTATTCTATTAGCTTTAAATTAGGAACTAAGAATCCGAGGTACCACATACATAGCATATTTCAGTAGCTTCTGGCAGTTTCCCAATGGCTGTGATACTAAAGATAACCATAGCAGATAAATCAAGCCCCAAAGTGGACTCTCCAGCCCAGATTTCTCCAGCTTTAATGTGCCTGTGCAGTCTCCCAGTACAATCTTCATCACAGCCGATTACACAGCTGCCACTGCCTGGGGCACGGAAGTGATTTACATAAGCTAAGTCATTATTCTAACAATTAAATCATTTGGAATTAGCGCAAGCCCTTTTTTTCTTGCTCCAATATTAGGCCTTAAAGTCAATTGCACGCAACTCTCCATATGTTACATAATGTTACTAGAAAACAATAGAAAGGCAAACAAACAAGCCTGAGAGAACTCTTAATCTGAAAATAAGTATGTGGATATTCAGGTGAACGAGACGATAGACTATGCAGGAAATATTGGATGATGGCATTGCAAATTTAGAATGTAAAGCATCCTTTAGCTTGATTTCCCTTTTTTCATTATTTTTTTTTCATTTTTCTTTCTTTAATCAGATTTGAACAATTCTTTTCAACCTCATCAATTGATAGGTTAATCACTAAAATACAAGCAAGCATTTGTTGAGTACTTGCTATTTACCTTGATTGCCAAGACACTTGTTTCAACCCATGAGTGTTAATTCAGTTCCAGTCTCACAAAAGAACTGCTTAATACGCAATGAAAACTAAATGCCTGAGCTCATGGCGAAGATGATCTACCTTGGCTTAGGCAATTGGTGTATTTAATTTTTATTCTGTAGCAGTTATTTTTGTTAGTCTGAAATGCCTGAATGATGCCATCTATACAGATAACCAGAATCATCTATAAGTCTAATAAATATTTGTTTTATTTGGCAAGACAGAGTTTTATCCAAGTGCCTATGTGAGAATAAACTGAAGGTTTTTTTCTTCCATGTTCTGGAACAATCTTGAGCTCATGCTTTTGGCATGCTCCTAAACTGGCTGACTTTACAGCCTCTGCCACAAAACTCCCAAAGAACCAAGTAGAGCATCAAGAGGGCCTGCTTGGTTGTCCTACTGTGCACGAAATGAGCTGGAGACTGACTTCTTGGAAAACTAGACTTACTGTACCAAGCTATAAGTAAAGGATCAAGTGCCAAAAATAGGTGGAACCTGAAAAGACACCACTTAAATGTTATATGATGTGTCTCAGAAGGTGATATTATGATCAACATTGTACTTTGTTTTTATTTTTCTGTTTTTGTGGTTCTGGAGAGGAGACACAGAGTCTTGTGCTCACTGGATGAATACTCGGCCTCCAGATCTAATATTAAACTCTTGATACTTTCAGTTTAGTTTAGCTTGAATTTTGACCCAGAGAAGGCTCCGTACAGACTTCACTGTAGCCAACTTGTTCATTGCATGTTTCCAGAATTTCAAAGTATAACTTCCCATTAGATTGGCGTGTAGAAAGCGTCAACTGAGTAATTATTTTATTTCTTAAAAGATTTCAAAACATTCCTGATGACAAGTTGTAGTTTATTGCTGTCTTTTGCCTGGCTTATATTATATTATATTAGCGCTTATGGCTGTTTTGGTTTGTTTGTTTGTTTTAAAATTTTGTCTTTTAAAGCCTGGTATTTGATTCTTTAGATAGAAGTAATTATTTTATGAATTGTTTGAGAAGTTTATACATTGTACTTTGATCGTATTTACTTCTATCTTCCAACACCTCATAGATCCACCTTCTTTTCCATACCTACTCAGCCTTCTATCTTCACTCTAAAAACCCATCCAGTTCAATTAGTGCTGGCTGTGTACTCAGGTGTGTGGTCATGTATTGGAGTCTCTTTTCCAAAACAGGGTCCGTGCCCTTAAAGAAAACTGACTCTGTCTTCCCAGCAACTATCCATGGTCTAATGACTCGTCAAAGCAGGTCCTAATGACCTTCTCCTCTTTCTGTTCTGGGATTCTATTTGGTTTGAGCTTGCACAGGTCTTGTGCATGCCGTCACAACTTCGAGTGTGGCACTACCCTGTTGTTTCAGGAGTTTCCTTCTAGTCAGTTACCACCTCTGGCTCTTTTTTTTTTTCTTCAGTCTACTCTTCTATGATGATTTCTGAGTCTTGGGTGCAGGAGATAAGATATAGATGTCCCATTTAGGGCTGAACCCTCCATAAGTCAGTTATACTATGCACTTTGATGAGTTGTGGGTCTCCGTGTTAAATGCCATCTGCTGAAAAGAGAAGCTTCTTTGATGAGGTATGAGGGATATACTAAAAAAGTATAAAGAGAAGTCATCAGGAGTGGGTTTAACACCATGTCCTGTTAGCAGAGTAACAGTAATAGGTTCTCTTCTAGTGCCTATGACCTGCCTAGTCCCAGGTTCTTAGCCCCGATAATGGTCCCAGGTATGGATTCTGTTTTGGGAAGTAGACCTTAAAGTATAATCAGGAAGTAATTTGCTACCCTCCCTCACATTCACGTCACTGTTGTACCACTGGGCATATCTTGCCAAGCCTCAATTATTGCAGCTCCCAGAGTTCACAGCTGGAGACTATTGGTCACATTTCTCCTCTGGTAGTGTGCATTGACATCTCCCAGCACTTTGAAAGCTAGCCAGTAGGATGGAGTTCCCATTTCAACACCAGTTTGATTTATCCATGTTCTATTACTCAAGTAAAGTCTGGAGTGTAAGGAAGAGCAATAACAAGAGACTGTACTATCTGGGGGTTGTTAGGACCTCACTGGCCAATAACTCTAGTAGAGGCAGCCCATCTCCAGCATTGTGCATTTTATTTCTTAGTCTGTGGTGTCTAGTAGGGCATTGTTATCCACTGTAGTGGATTGAAACTCTTTTATATGTGTGTATGTTTATGTTTTAGGAAACTTCTGTGGTAGTAGTTTTTCATATAAAATTTTCAGAAACTTTTTAGTGTTGTTCATCACTGCCTGTGTTCATCCCCTCCTCTACCAGGCCCTCCATCCCTTACACCATTTAACCCTTCCTTTTCCATTATTCCCTTTTAATCCTTTGTATCACTGTGTTCCATCTTCTCCACCTTGCCACCGTCCCCAGGGGCTCCTCTGAGCTTCTTGACTACTGTGAGTGTTCACAAGTATTTCCTTTTTGAGACAGTCTTTCTGTGAGGCCACACTGAACCTGGAAGTCACTATGTAGAGCAGGCTAGCCTCAAACTTGTGAGTCTTCTCTTTTCACCTCTGAAGTGCTGAGCGTGCTCCACTGGGCTTTGGCTGTATCCTAGCATTTCAAGTGCTTACTTTTTACTTGATACATTACTGACATGGTTGTAACCAAACAACCTTTGTTCAGCCACCAAAGAAAGTGGCGCAATGCCTCTTAAAGTCAGTAACAAACAATTCTACTCATTTATTACGTTCTTCATTTGCAACTTATAAAGAAATAGAAATATACGTCGAGGCAAATTTAAGAGCCATATAAATGGAAGTTGAAACCATCTGTAATTCTGAAGTAGCACTAAGGTTGAAACATGATAAAAATTGAAAGCATGGATGTGGTTTTCTAATGCAGGTTTTATTTGACAAAATAAAACCCCATAAAGTCATGCAACTAGACTCTTCTTACAATGTGTCTGTTCAAAACATTAACTTATATTGAAATATGTATCCTTCATTTTAATCAATTAAAGATTTTTTTCAAATCTCTATGAACCCCCAAATAATTTTTTTAATTTGAATAAATTCTGGGTTAAGTCTAAAGTTGCATTTCAAATATAACTCTTTATGTGAATTGAATAATTATAAGATTTTTTTGCAGAAACTTATTATATAATCTCTGTTGTTTCAATTAACTAATTTTCTTAGTGGTTTACAATTGCCTTTAGAATGTTTACTACTTAATGAGCCAAAGTGGGTGGTCTCTTAAATTGTTGTTACCATTCATTTTGTGAAGAGTTCCAGTTTTACATACCGCTTAAAATAAATACACACTAATACATTAGATATTTTGTTTAAGTATTCTTAAAATTGTGGAACCAGGAGATCATTATTTTAAATGGCATCCTTAAACATAATATCAGACATGCTTCTCTGTGTAAGTAGCTCATTGATTAATATTTATTTTGCAGTTTTGTTTGTCTTTCTGTATTTGTTATTTGGTGAGCATATTTAGGAATGTGGAAAGCATCTAAATGGTTATAAAATAGTAATTTTACAAAAGAAATATTTAAAATAAATATAATAAATATTTCCATAGAAATGAATGATTATATGCAAGTCTTTCATTCCTTGTATGTGTATACATTTAAATTTTAAAATTCTTGGCAGGCATTGGAGAGATAATTATTTAATATTTACTTAATGCTTATTATGTGTCCCAAGCATTATACTGAATTCTACCAAGACATCCCTTTTAATCATCACAGCAGTTCATGAGGCAGTATTACAGACTCTTTAGAACAGAAGTAATTGGGGCACAAAGAAACTAAATAACTTACTCAATTTCCACAGCTGTCAGTGAAAGATAAATTATATGCTCAGGCCAGTTCAACACTTGATGTTATCCAAATGGCCAAGAAACAATGGGTATCTAAAGACTGTTCTCTTTGCTTCTATTTTTGGTGCACAGAACAAATGTAATATTTAATTGTAAGCCAAAGAAAACTGTTAAAACTGTTAAACCGAGCTGTAGATATTTATGTAAAGTATGGTGACATCATTATGTAAGTATGTGTAATTTGTGGGTGAACTCTATAGTTTCAAAGCAGGGTAATTCAAAGTTGTTGTCCAAACCATTCAATCATTTAAGTTTGTATTCTTGTATTAGGTATAGTTTTTGTTTTCTTTAAAATTATTCTTGTTATTCAATAAAAACTTAGACTTGGAGCCCTTAAAGAATTTTCTGCTAATAAAAATTAATGTGTATATCTCCACAGACAAAAGATGTTTTCTCTCTAGCAGTAAGCAGTGACTATAAAACCTTTTTTTTTTTTTTTTTTTTTTGTCTAATGGTACCTTCATTTCAGTTAAGGTGGATTGGTTTCTAAAGCCTTTGGTGTTGTAGCTTTTATAAAAAGGCTATGTATATGTTCCATTTTAATGAGACCCACTTTAAATATTTTTTCCACACCATACTAAAACAATTCCATGGTCTTTCCAAATGGTGAATTTGAAAACGCTCAGAGGGCAGGCATCTCTTTACAGTGGTATTTATTGGCTGCTGGTCCAATCTCTCCTCACACTGGGAAGTCAATACTAAGTCCTCTTGAACCCAATGTAAACTTTGCAGTTCCTGTAAAAAGAGGCCATGTTCAGAGGCCTGTTTGTAAACTATTAAACTCGGAGCTTCATAATTTCCTTCCTACGCTGAACTCTTCCTATAATTCCAAATGAAGAAAAAAATAGGAATTTTATTTCTGGACAAATTTCTTCCAAAAGCCTCTGTCCAAAATAGCAAGTGCTGAAATTTTTTAAAAAAAGTTCAGTGTAGCATATGCTAATTTATACTTTTTTCCTCTTTTCGTCTTCTGTTCTTCCTTTTAAAAAAATTCATAAATGATAGAACAGTTAAATGACCCACATTCAAAATGTTGCACATTTTTTTCTGTTCCAAATATAAATTACTCAATACTGTTGTTATTTTATTAACTGTGCTCTGTGTGTATCTAAAATAAAACCATTTTTAATTGTGAAAAACATGCAATGACTAATACTGTGGTGAAGTAACCAGCAGGGATCCCATTTTTGATGCTAAAGGTGTTGATAAAAACGATGAAAGAGGAATGATGTTTAAAAATTCATAGCCATGTGATTGACTGAATTCATGTTTTCATTTATGCTTAAATCCTGGTTTAGATAAATAATAGCAGGAGGTAAGTGTTGGAAGAAAAATGTTTGGCTAGCTTTAAGGCTACAGAAAAGGCTCCATGAGAAGAGAGAACAGTGTACAGGAAGGGGGAGAAAGTTCTCAACAGATTGGAAATAAGCAGATTCCAAGAATCAGCAGGGTAAATTCAAAATATATACTTATTTTAAAAATGACAGAAAGAAGAACATAGGAAAAGAGTAGAAATGCTGCCTGGGAGAGAACCAATATAAAATGGGCAAAATACAATGGGTATTTTAAAATGCAAGAGGGTGAAAACCAGATTTGCAAGGCTAGCCAAGTAAATAGTCAAGTAAACGAATGAATGGTTTAAAAGTAAAAGAAAAGCCTTAAAAGGTACCTTTTCTCTCTCAAAGAAAGAACTGATTCCAGCCACAGATGACTTTTAAAATTAGATTGTTTGATTTCCTAATCATTTAAAGTAAAAAAAAAAATGCATGGTTGAATATTTCAAAGTATATTTATTAAAATTTTGCTTAATTGAAAAGTCAGTTATTATGATATTTAATTCTTTATTAAAATTATTATTATGAAATTATATGGCTAGATATTAGGTGACCATTTCTACATAGACATTTTATAAGTGATAATGAGTAGGTAATACATACTTGTAAACACACATAAATGTTCCAAATACTCTTTTCAGATACTTTTACACTTATTTAGATTGTTCCCATTGAATTTTTGCTCTTTTATCACTTTTGAAATCAAGTATTTGAATATAGTTTTGTTGAAATATCTGTTCAAGTATTCTATTTTTTAAACAAGGTTATTTGGAAAAATTCATATATTCACTAGAAATTCTTTATCAGATATCTGATGCATAATGGTTTTATTCATAATTTCAGTTTGTCTTTAATTGTCTTTAAATTTTTAGTATATTTATTCATTTATTTTGTGTGTGTGTGTGTGTGTGTGTGTGTGTGCATTTGGGTGAGAGAGAGGCAGGGGCTTAGTTGTGCAAGTCAGGGAGATTTGTGGACCAGTTCTCTTCTTCTGTCATGTGCATTTCCATTATTGAACTTAGGTCTTCTGGCCTGGAGACAAGTGCCTATATTAGCTGAACTGGTTTTTTTTTGTTGTTGTTGTTGTTGTTTTTTGTTTTTTGTTTTTGTTTTTCTTAAGGTTTTTCCATTGGAGAACAGAACTGTAATTTTGGTTAATCCAACTTATTCTTATTTTCAAAAGTTCTGCTTTTGATGTCATGTCAGAGTTTCAGTGAGCCCAAAGTCACAAAGAGGAAATTGCATTTGGTGCTGTAAGTGTTGTAGTTTCATCTCATGTATTTAAGCAGGACCTGAGATTTGGTGTCCCCACAGAATGAATCTCTAGGTTCCAGGTGGGATTTAAAAACTGGGTTGGCTTGATGGGATAGCTCAGAAATATGAAAGCAACCTTTAACTAAACTTTAATCGGTTCACCAATTTATTCTCTTATCTCATCACTTCCATTTTTGCATAGCAGCTAGTGTATTAATAGATCTTTTATGTGGAGTTTTAATCCCATGCTTCATATATTCATTCTTATCAATAAGCACATCTGTTCAGCTTTCTCTCTTTGGGTAAGCCATCTTAAAAAATTGTACTCTCTTACATGCGTCATGACTTCGTTTCTTTTTATCTCTATGATTATAACATACTACACCTATTTTAGTAGATTTGGAACAAATCCAAGCTGTAAGCCTGCATTCAGCCTGCCATGTTTTATTAGATGCTGGAAGATTAATTTTCCACTTTCAGTTATTTATTCATACATTTTATTTATTTGTTTGTGTAGGTATGGGCATATGTGCTTGTGGTGCGCATGCGTGTGTGTGTGTGCAGTCATTTGTACAGCAGAAGTGACTTCCTGTACTGCTCCCTGTCTTACTGCCTTGACTCAGATCTCATGCGGAACCTAATTTTCATCCATATTTTGAAGCAGTGTCTCCTAGAGAACCTGGCACTCATCAATTTGCCTAGGTTGGCTGGCCAGAATTTCCCCGCCAGACACATACAGAAACAAAGACACACCACACACCACACACACACACACACACACACACACACACACACACACACACACACACACAGAGATCTTCCTGTTTCCATCCACTGACCAGCCCTTAGTCCTCAAATTACAAGAACATGCCACTGCACCTATCATTTTACATGGGTTCTGGAAGTATAAACTTGACCCCCATAATTGCATGGCAAGCCCCTAATTTCTCACTTATAATTCACCTGCCCTTAGCTCTTATCTCTTAGCTCTTAGTGCAGCAAATGTTTTAAGACAATGACTAGAAAACTATTACAAAACTTGAAGACATTTCGGGACATCGCTTTGTCTTTGTCAAGGCCTGTGACTGTTATTGCTTGTGTAAGGCTTGCACAAGAGTCAACACATTAGAAAGAGTTCTGTCATTGATAGTTTATCTCCACAAGGCAAACGCTATACGAATTACTCTTCCCCAACACTGAGTTCAAAGTCCCCACTCCCAATTTTACCTTATGGTTTACTTTTTAAATTTGGTACCACTGTATTGGGGGGTGTACTTGGCATGAGGGTGTACATGTCACAACTGTACTGGTCTGTGCAGCCTGGCTATGCACGTGGAGAGAACAAAACTTTAGGTGCCTTTCTCTACTGCTTCCTTCCTTGACACAAGGTCTCATACTGAACCTGGTTGAGGGAACTTTAAAGATCTGCCTGTTTTTTTCCCTCCCAGTGCTGAGGCTACAAGTACACACAACTTTGCCGTGCTTTTTATGTGGCTTCTGGACATCAGAACTGAGGACCTCATGCCCTCGGGTCTGCAGAGCAAGCCTTCCTACGCTGGAGCCCTTTCCACAGCCCTGTTTAGTAGATTTCCACACTAGGACTTTTACAACCATGTTTATTCTTCCATGCTTGTCATCTTCGTTTTCTGTTATACTAGGACTGTGATTCGAGTGAAATGGGGTTAGTTACATGAGTAGCAGTAGTCAGTTAGTCAGTAAGAGGCTTGGACCAGGCACGAATGACAATCCAGTAGGACCCTCTGTACAGCACTTGTGTAGACAGGTGATTTCGTCATTGTCTCTGACTTGAGATTTCAAGCCTTTTGGAAAGACATGAAATCAATATTTCTTGCATTATATTAAATGGCCCTTATAGAACTTCTTCTAACAGTCAACTATTCATATTACATTTTAGTTGATTTAAAAATTTAAAAAATCATATTCAAAAAACATAAAACTTCTGAGTTTATTATCCTTTGCTTTGCTTTGCCTAGTTGGAGAGTTACAATGCTAACATGGTAAAAAACTTGGCTGAAATACACATATTCTTTCAATCCTCACTCTAAGAAGGAAATTGTGTTTATTTTCTTCATTCGTGATTCAGACTAAAAAAGGAAAGCCTCCTAAATACCATTAGGGAAGCAGTCACTTTTGGAGCACCTTTAATGAAAATTTGAAATAAATTACCTTTAGCTGCTTTTATAAGGTTTTGTGAAAGTCACCAGCAATGTTATTTAATGACATGAAAAATGAAGAGAGACTGCTTATGTGCACCCTGTTGCATTGTGGGAGTGCTGCAAAGAAGAAGCACTCAGAAGCAACAAATCAGATGTGGAGGGGAGTAAATGAGAACAAATAAGGCAAAGAATGAGTGAGGATGTTTTCACGGCACCATGGATGGTTTGAAAGAAATAACAGGGTCTAAAATAGAATTTGTGGCTCGGGATATAGAGTTACATCAGATGGAAGTCTGTAGTGATAATTTGATATTTAAGTTGACCTTTGGCCAAGAGAAGGTACCAGCCATATGTAGTGCCAGGAGAATCTAGTTCTAGGAAAGAAAATAGATCTTTGTCAAGGTTATTTGCTTAAAATAAGCTTGAAGATTGTAAGACACTGAAGTTCTAAAGTGGTGGTTCTCAGCCTTCCTAAAGCTGTGAACCTTTAATACAGTTCCTCATGTTGGGTGACCACCTGCCATGAAGTTATCTTCGTTGCTACTTCATAACTGTAATTTTGCTGCTGTTAATGAATCATAATGTAAATATTACTTCTGGAGAAAGAGGTTTGCCGAAGGGGTCCCGATGCACAGATTGAGAGCCATTGTTCTAAAGTGAGGTTTAGAGGGTGGTATATGCAGTTGAGAAAAACTGAGGCATCAATAGGAGCCAGACAATCCAAGTACTTAGTGTTGGCAGGTGGATTATATTTAAATATGATGGTGAGCTTCTTAAGCAGATGAGCTGGGTAAGTGGCTTCATTAAGTGAGCATTGGTAAGGACCCCTCTGATTTGTGGAGAGAGTCAATTGCATGGATTTAGAAAGCAAGTGGGAAGACCAATTTTGACGATGATGCTGTGAATCAGGCAGAGTTGATGGTTGTGTTGACCAAGAATTGCAGAGCAAACAGGGATGACATTGCTATAATTTAGTAATAAAGCATTTAAGACTTGCTGGTAGATTTCATTTTGGAATAAGAGTGAACTAGTACATCTGATTTCCAGACTCTTGAATTAGATACAGGTTAGTAAGTTCTGTGCATATGGGGAAAAGATTTTAAGGGGAAATTAGAGAATTCTAAGTTAGCTGCTAGGAGTGGTGTCTTGAGAGGTCTAATGACAAGCTTGAGAAAAGTTTAGGCTGAAAGCACACATCTCCATCTTCTCAGAAAAGGACGTAAGATGATGGGAGGCAAAATAGTTCTGAACCTTTAGTACTCAAATTGGAGAGATTATGTATAGGAGAAGTAAACAAAGGTCCCGGGTAATAATAGACACTGATGGAGAGGAAATAGCAGAAAAATATGGTCTCCAGGAGGCACAGACACACACATGGCTTTAATAGAAAATCAGAGCAATGACCTATGGGGTAGTTCCAGTGGACTGCTGGGGAGAAGAGCCCAGATGGAATGCTGGCTGTAGGCTGACAAGGAAAAACCCAGCACATGAGTCCTTTCAAACTGTTAAGTTCTGAGAGAGGAGAAGGATATGGACTTCAAGATATTTTTATCTGCTTGATGTCTTCTTTGTATGCTTATATTTATTGTGTTTATTTATTTTTTAATTCATCAGAACAGCAGGTTTGTATGCGGGGTGGGGGGGGGGAGAGAGAGAGAGAGAGAGAGAGAGAGAGAGAGAGAGAGAGAGAGAGAGAGAGAGAGGGAGGGAGGGAGGGAGAGGGAGGGGGAGGGAGGGAGAGAGAGAGAGAGAGAGAGAGAGAGAGAGAGAGAGAGAGAGAGAGAGAGAGAGAGAGTACTCTCAATAACAAGAATAGTTAAGTGTTGCTTCAATAAGATAAAAGTGATGCACACATCTATGCAGTTAATGGCTCTGGGGAGAATGAGAAGCATTTGATTAGTTTTCTTGAAAGGAGGAAGAAAGATTGGGAAATGGGATTCTTGCTCAAGGTCAGCCGAGGTGATCAGATATGATCCAGGGGATGCTGGGAAATGTGCGATTTGATCAAATACCCAAGGTGATCACCTATGACAGGAGATAAGGTTCTCTCGAAACTGACTTAGTAGGGAAAAAACTGTTTTAGTCAGATTTTCATCACAGCATCAAATAAGTGGGGGTGATTATGATGGAAAAATGTTTATTTTGGTCTTACAGTTATGATGATTCCAGTCCATGAACACATGCTTATAGGCCTATGTTTAGGGAGCACACCGAGACAGGAGTGGTTAAGTGAAACTGAATTCTAAATCATCATGAGCCTGGAGGAAAAGAGAGCAAAGAGGGGTCAAGGTCACACAGTCTCCTTCAGCTGCATGTCCTCAGTAACCCAAAGAACCTCCTACTGAACCCCACCACTTAAATGTTCTAACGCCTCCTGTGGTTATCCTCCAGGGGCCTAATACCTTCACAGGGTCATGTGAGAGACTGTCAGCATCTAAACTATGACATTTACTTTCCTGAAGGAAATGTTGAGAAGACTCAGCGATGAGGCCGATTAGATAGGGGTTCAGTGGCTTGTTTACAGTTCACTCTAGGAAGAGTCAGTGTCAGCATGAGCTAGTTATAGTTGAGATTATTAAAGCACTTGATACCCATAAAAAAAATAAAACCCATTTTCAGAACAGATAAAAATAGATGAGAGTAGTGCCATATTAGTTTTGTGAACACGGCTTTGGTGTACATGTTCTAGTTTCTCCTCTATATTGGAGTTTTCTGTTGGGAAATGTGGGCCCTCCAGAGACATAAGAGCTCCCTTCACCTAAATATCCAATATTATGAATTGTATTAATGAATATGTATAACAAATATGATTGACGTGCTTTTCTGCTAGATAGATAAGCTTGTTTCCTTCTCCCTTCTCACCCTCCCTCCACCCCCTTCTGTGCCCCCCCCCCGTTCCTCTCCCTCCTTCTCCTTCTCCAGACTCCTAAGTCAAATAATATCTTGGGAACATAGTCTTATGAACAAGAGGAATAAGTAAAGAATATTCATTTCTGTTATCTTAAAATCAAATCCAGTTCGGTAAATATACTGGTCATGTAGAACTGTACCTGGCAAATATTAGCAAAAATTCAATTTGGAATTTTACCAGCTAAATCAAGTGAACTGAGCTCCATAATGTTTTGGTTGTATCTTAGGGTCAGAAAGCTAAATGCAGACAGGAGTAGAGAGTCCAATGTTTGAAATTTTCTGGTTCAATTAAATGGATAGTTTCCTCTAGTGAAACGTTAAACATGAATTCTGCTTATTGGCACAGAGCATTGTAGAATGTAAATATTTAATTCTAAACTTGACCTTCACAGGTCAGATTTTTTAAGCTGGAAATAAAATGTGGCCTACGATTATTCTTAAGCTAGTATCTCAGCTTTAAATTATGAATACTGGTTGCGAATTTCATTAGCATAATAGTTCTCTTCTCTTATTTAATGAAGACTTTGACTCGTCTACTTACATTATCCTATAGAAAGGTAGAAATGTCTGTCTGTGTTAAAGTTCAACTGAGTTTTTAACACCATACTCATTTGTCTAAATTCTAGTTTGTTAGAACTCGGAAAGTTATAGCAAATATTTATTATGACAGGAAATCTGTTTTTAAATCTTCATCTTCTATTAGTAAGGAGTGCTTCATTCCTTAATATCTCTGTACAAATAGTTGTATTTGCAAAGACACACCTGCCGTCAGGCTTGTGAAATTCCAACCGCACAACGCATGACGTGAAGAAATACATACTGTGGGAAGACATTGCCTAAAGCAGCCTTGACACTGAGTAATGGAACCGGCTTTAGTGATGTTCCTAAAGTAAGCAGTTAGGGATCTAGGGAATCCTGGGGTGATAAGGAAGTGTGTGTGGCTTGCCAAAGTAAGTGTTTCCCTGAGCTCACTAAGCAGACTGACCTCAGGCAAACTTAATGATGAATTAGGTATAGTGTAATAGGTAATAGTTCCTTTTCCAGCTTCCTTCAAAAGTATGTAGCTTCAGCATATTCTAACCACTAACTGCTACGCCCCTTCTCTCTCTCCCTGTCTCTCCCTTTCTCTCCCCACTCCTTCCCTATTTCTCCCTCCCTTGCCCCCCCTTTCACACACACACACACACACACACACACACACACACACACACACACACACAAAATTTCCTAAAAGCAAAATACAACTGTGGACTAAACAGTGTCATCATATAAGATGATGAGCTAATGGATATTATTTGTTCATTCTTTCATTGATTCATTCATTCAGTTCATTCATTCATTTATGTGTGTGCGTGTGTGTGCCACATGTGTGTAGATGCTATATTGGTGAAATTATTAAGGCCACTCCACGCAGTTAAAAGGGAGGTTTATTTTGTGGGGTAACTTACAAGTGGAGGGATAGGTAGGTTGCACGGTCTGGGAAAGGTGTGGCGTAGTCTGGCAGTGTTCTCTGGAGAACTCTGCTCGGTCTACCTCCAGCGTCCAGGGTCCAGGAACCAAGAGAGAAGGCGGAACATCCAGATCTCTGGTCTTCAGGGTCCTTTCTCGGCCCCGCCTTGTAGGCATGAGAGTTACTGAAGCCTCAGTGGGGGTTGGAACTTCCAGATCAAACCTGGCATGGCTACCCACTACATCACTATCAGGGTTAAAAGTGAGTAGTGGAACCCTTTGAACTATAGTTACCGGCAATAGTTTGCTACCCTATGTGGAGAGTTGGGAACTGAACGTAGATCCTCTGGGAGGGCAGAGATCTCTTGCAACCACTGAGCCATCTCTTCAGCTCTAGTAAAGAGGTTTTTAAAAAGACAATTAAAAATTGATAGTCTGCCTCTCGGAAATAAGTTCTGAAGTAGGTTTTAGTCATAGAAAGTAATTTAACAACTCATGAGTTGGTGAGAGTGCAGAATGGAAGTTTCATGTTTTGAGATGCAGTACTTCTGGTTAAATAATTCAACTTTGTTTTCCTCAACATTGTTTCATAGCAACAAATTCCTCTCCCTGACACTTTAGTAACTAATCTGGAATCCTTTAGACACAAGCACATAAACTACAGAGAATTTGTCTGGAATTAATTGCCTTAAACAAAACAGGTATGTCTTAAGATTTGCAAGTTCCTCAAAAAGCAGAAATTTTGGAAGCTGCTGTTTAGGATTCTTAGCTCTCAAAATAAACATATGTAATTTCTAGCTTAAACACTGCACTAAAGGAGAGACTTTGTTCCAGAATAACATGCCTAGAACATTCCTTGGCACACTATAGTCATTCAGTAGAAAATGGTGACTTCATGATCTTTTCTCTTTTGCCGTTTATTTAAAATACTTTGTTAAAGGTAGGGGCTGCCTAGTTAATGTGTCTCAGTCCTCTGCTCTTTACAGAGATATTGGTTAAGTACTAGAAATATAAGCTTCTCAAGGTACATCTCATGATATAGTTTTTGTTTGTGGACAGACATTATTTTTGTTGTTATCTACACCTTAAAATGTATTAGGATTTCTAAATATCAGCTGAAGAGGCAATGGAATATATATATATATATATATATATATATATATATATAATTTTTAAGAAATTAAGTAACAGACCACAGTTCTGCTTCAGGATCTTCAGGAGTATACAGGATGCTTTAGAAGAGAAAACATGTGCCAACTTTAGTTTCACACAAATAAGTAAAGCATGGACTTCAAACGTAGCCACAGTAGGGCTGGAAAAAAAGTGTAGGTACCTCCCAGTACCCCTTACCATTGTCATTCACTTTAATTCTGGACATTTCTTATATGGATTTTGCCTGCCTTTGAAGACTATCTTTCGTTTTGTGTGAGATGCATTATGTTTCCATGTAAGCCCTCGTGGGTGTTATGGTTGTTTTGAGAAACGGGCATGCAAATCCTTGAATCCTCTGGATTATATGATGCTTAAGAGTGTCTCAGCCCTTTTCAGCTGACTCTTTGCTAAAATGGAACAGCTGGTGGAATCAAGGAAGCTGTCGGTATCACCTCCACACCTTACTTAAAGTGTGGACATCAAAGAGCCATTTAAAAACCCACTAAAGATCCAGAGCTCCAGGCCAGCTTCTCATTCCTGAGACTTTTAAGCTGTCCTTAATTCTCATGAGCAGTTGCAATATGTTCTTCTGGTCTGAGATAATCATCTCCTTTTCTTCTCCCCACTTTTCATCCTCATGGGATTAAATGGGCCCTGATTACCAATGAAGAAACCCCTTTGTGGGGGTAATGATGCGCCTTAGAACTTCTTCAGGGATTTCATCATTTTGAGTACCTTTCACCTTTTGTGGAAAGGCTAAGCATGCCTTGCCACAGGGAGAAATATGTGTTCCTAGCTCCCCTACATACAGGATCATAAAGTGAAAAGAATAAAAATTAATTAATTAATGTTTCTTTGTGAATGGAAGCCTTGGAGAAAGAAAATCAATCATCTATATGAAATAGATTGGCATAATAAATTCAGTTCAAGCTTAACCATAAAAGGAAACTAATAAAACATCATTAATATGGGAAGAAATTTTAAAGAAATTAGAAAACCATAAATAAGTGTCTGGCTACTTACATACCTTATTTCACAGGATCACATTAAAATTTTACAGCTGTCCTCATGTTTCACCTGAAGAAATGAGCCCTGAAGATCATGTACACAGTAAATATGGTGGCTAAGTTTGCAAAACGAGTTCATCTATCTACACTGAACACATGTTCTTACTGTTGTATTATGCTGTGCACATAGGCTTTCTCAAAATATGATATGCTAGAAACCCCAGATCCTAGACAGATACTATATTAAGCATGTGTCTCTAGGTGGGCAATGTGTATATTTAAGTAACATGCACATATAACTGAGAAACATGAGACTTCACAGAGTGCAGGTTGTAAGAAAAACTTGAGAATGAAGAGAGCTTTGAAGTAGACCTTGCTATATAAGAATGAATACTCCTAATGTAGTGAGTGCTTAGATGTTTAGTGTTGTTACCAACGCTCTTAGCTATAATCATCCTTAGGATATACCACATATGAATCAATGGGTGTGATTCATTTGACCTGCTGATTCATGCAATGAAGAACACAAAATCTTACTTTTTTCCAAAAAAAAAAAAAAATGTAGCTGAAATTTGTGATAGAAGAAAAGGGAAATAAAATTTCAATTCTTTTGGATATCAGTGCTGTTGTTGAAAATCAGGGAATCACATGTACAGCCTAAATAGTGTGCTTAATAAATATCAAACTTCATTATAAAGCTATTATAGGTGCTGGTGATATAGTGTGAAGTAGAGTACTTGTTTACCAGCACATACCTGCAAGATCCTGGCTTCAGTCTCTAGCACCTCAATGTTAATGAATTAAACACTTAGAGTTTTGAACTAGCATAGGGGTAGATAATTAGAAAGAGGAGAAGGGGATCAGTTTTATTCTATGCCAAAGTGATGAAGCTTTGAATAAATGACACAGGATCAATTAGATGTGAAAAAATAGGATTCTGGCACCTACCTCACACAATACTGAATAAACAATTCCAGGTTCATAGTTGTCCCAAACATGAATAAAAATTTTAGAAAATAATATATGATGACATTTTCATGACCCTAAGTTAAATGTCTTTTAAAAAATATACCAGTAACATTAGCCTTGAAAAAAAATCTCTAATATCATTAGTATAAAAAAACTTTGTTCTCCAGAAATCACTATTGAATGAGTGATTTCTCATTCAGTAGGTTGTGTGCAATCTACTACCTGGTAGCATCAACTACCTGGTAGCAACAACCTGGAAACTCAAGTGCTTTTTTTAAGTACAGAACAGGGGAAGGTGTAGGCTGAAGTTTCTCTCCCGCCTCCCTGTTCCCAAATACCCAGCAGCCACTTCCCAAATAATTGACTCAGAGGCTTAATGTTAATTCCAGTATATGTCTGTGATTTACATATCCAAAGGAACACAATGAAAAGAACACTTATCCAGAGTACTTTTATAATTCTCACAAATAAAAGCACCAAAGATGGCTAACAGGAATGAATAAAGAGCTTTTAGTAGCTGCCTCTACAAACAGCTAAAGACATTAAACCACAATGGAATATTATTACATACATATTAGAGTGGCTGAAAACTTAAAAACAACTAATATTTGTTGGCAAAGACACAGAGCAAGGGAACTCATATTCAACCTTCAGAAGTGTAAATTGATACATTTATTTTGGCTTTCACTGGGCAGCTAATTATGTGATTAATTCATGAGCCTCAATTCTTTTTTTTATTGTGTACCTCCCCAAATGCATACTGCATACACATAGACTAGAGAGAGTGCAGTAGTTTGCAGAATGGAAAACCAGCAGCTTTCGTATACAGTTCATTTTCACAAACACAAGGTTGAGAAAAAAAACCCAATACTATGGATACATACTGCAGCATACCACCACTGTAAACTCAAAGCAATGTAAAATCCAATTAAAGAACCTGGAATAATGTTAGCGGCATTTAGCTGAGAATTATAATTAAAAAGCAGGATAAAGAAAGCTTCTAGGGTATACTTAGTGTTCTCTGTGCTCATCTGTTTGGGATTACAGAAATTCATTTTACAAAAGTCCACTCAAACTGTGTGGTCATGATCTAGTCACCTTCTAATGGAATATTATATGTTTATTAAAAATGTTAAAATCAGGGTTGGGGATTTAGCTCAGTGGTAGAGTGCTTGCCTAGCAAATGCAAGGCCCTGGGTTTGATCCTCAGCTCCAAAAAAAAAAAAAAAAGTTAAAATCATGCTATTGATATTACAATCGGTAATAAATAATGTCAGCATCGGTTGTTCCTTAGCCTATCAAAAAGACGTTACTAAAAATAAGCGTTTTAAAACCTATTACATGCTTTAATTTCAAGAGAAATTTCTAAATATCCATTTGTCTATGTGTGTGTTTGTGTGTTTACAGGTGTGTGTGTGGAGACACGTGAATGTGTGCTCGTGAGCATAGAGACAAGAATTGACACTGCTGCTGTGTGCCCTGTCTATTCCTTGAACCCAGAGCTTGTCGATTCCCATCTCTGTCTCTGAAGCACGAGGGTCCTGGCCTGCATTCATGTGGGTCCTGTGGGTTCAAACTGGTCTTCATGTTAGTGTTACCAGTGCTTACCCACGAAGCCAGCTCCCAAGCAGTTGGGTGCACGTTTTTCAAAGACGTAAAGCTTGCTTTTGAAATTATAACCAATACAAGGGAAATAATTCATAAACATTTGGCATTTACTTAGGAATACTATATGTGAATGAATACACTTTGCTGTTTGTTACGAGCCAAGGGAACACAGTTAAGAAATGCTTAATGTGAAAATGGAAAGCGTGCTCCCGTCACTGTGTGATACACATTAATCCAAGGACATAGTCGTATTTAAACCCACTCACTCATTCATGCCAAATTCCAAGGGATTTTATAGAGTGAAATTCATAAAAATTTCCACCTTCTGGAATGTTCTTGAGAGTAGTACATGACGTTTGCATTACGTCATCTATCTGATGAAGTTAAATTATCCCACCTTAATGAAGCCCTCTACTGCCCTCTGCAGTGTTTTACAGATGCAGCACTGTTAAACATCACCCTAAGACAATTCTGTAGGAGACTGACCTGTGAGTGTGTGATGGTGTCTTGGCCACTCTCTTCTATTAGTAGGAACACTCACATTGTTCTGAAAAAAACAAAGATATTCTAGACCTGAGTTAGATGTTTCCAGATGTCTCTAGATGGACAAGAATCAAAGCTGCCGTAAACGCTTTTTCATTATCTGCTTAATGCTGTTTGCAGTCACACCTGAGGAAAAAAAAACGGAATAATTAGTATTTATGAGGTCATTTTGCCTTGGTTCAAGAAAGCGGAATCAATGGGAGTTTAATTCTAGAGGAAAAGGTCTCGCCGGTTGTTTTCAGTGCCCTGTGCCTTCAATGTGTCCTGTTTTCCATTGCGTTGACTGCGCAGAGCTGACTGGTGAAACAGGAAGTTGGCTTTGAAATAGCATAATTAGAAGTGAATAAAGCGTTCTCCACCATATCACCCAATTTTGATAGGGAAATAATCTGATTTTTAAATTTTTCATTTCTATATGCAACCAACGAAAATGTGGCCTATTTAAAAACAACTCACAGTTTCAATGATAGGTATAAATGGCATCTATTCTTTATTAGAGAATTATTTTCAACATCTGCAATAGAACATTCCAGACAAAACTGAGAAATTCAAACTTCTTAGAGAAAGCTTTGAACACTAAACTAGAATTGAAACAACCCTTTCCAACTTTGGCCTCTGAGGCTTCAGATTTGTGTAGATGTGTTTGGCAAGAGGACTGAGTGTGAAATAAGCCCAACTCTTCACTTTCTTTGAGACCTTCCATAAAAGGACTTGATAAGGTTTTGTAAAACATTTACAAAATTCCTTTCCTTAAGATAGCATTTGAATTGCCTTGTATGGTTATGAGTTATCTCAGAGAATGCCTTAAAAGGTGAATTTTATAACTGCATGTTAAAGTCTTCCTCAAATCTAAAAGCCTCATTTTCCTGTGGTGTGTGTGTGTGTGTGTGTGTGTGTGTGTGTGTGTGTGTGTATGCTTTAAATAATTAGGATGTGATTTTAAGTTTTTATACATTTGCCCAAGAGAAAACTCCATGTGTTAGGTAAATGCCATTGTTAAGTAGGACCAAACAACCAAAATAAAACACGTTTCAGTTTTATTTATTTATTATTTATATTTATTTTATTATTATCTTAGTGGATGAGTAAATGGAATAGCCATTTACTTTAGTGATTTGATCTGACCCCATTTCAAAAAAGGCAGTCAGCAATTCTATCAGTTCCTGACCCTGTTAACTGTGGGAGGTGACATCTACCCTGGAAACTGTGGGAGGTTACATCATCTACTCTGGAAACTGTAGGAGGTGACATCTACTTTGTTAACTGTGGAAGGTGACATCATCTACTCTGCTAACTGTGGGAGGTGACATCTACCCTGGAAACTGTGGGAGGTGACATCTACTCTGTTAACTGTGGGAGGTGACATCTATTCTGTTAACTGTGGGAGGTGACATCTACCCTGGAAACTGTGGGAGGTGACATCTACTCTGAAAACTGTGGGAGGTGACATCTACTCTGAAAACTGTGGGAGGTGACATCTACTCTGTTAACTGTGGGAGGTGACATCTATTCTGTTAACTGTGGGAGGTGACATCTACCCTGGAAACTGTGGGAGGTGACATCTATTCTGTTAACTGTGGGAGGTGACATCTACCCTGAAACTGTGGGAGGTGACATCTACTCTGAAAGCTGTGGGAAGTGACATCTACTCTGGAAATTGTGGGAGGAGGTGACATCGTCTACTAATAATTTGGTTTCTTAAGCTAGAGAGGTGATCTGCATGACAAATAATACAAAAAGTTTTCTGTTTGGTAGCTTAGTCAAATTATTTTCCTACTGAGCCAATACTTTGACCATGGAATGTAAGATAAAATTATAAGGTAGATTCTGCTAGCTTATAAATTGTTTACAGTAATACAAATCATTACTAATAATATACCATTAAAGATAATATATAGCAAACTTAAAATTACAAACATCTAATATTTAAGCTTATATATTGCTATCTTATTTTTTACCCACTTCTAAAATATAGATATATTGGGTAAGCAATCAGATTTATATATACACCTTTTGGGCTCTCATAAAAATATAATAGAATGATAAACTCCTTTTCATTGACTCTTACCCATTATATCACTTCTGATTATTATCATTTGGTAACAATATATAAATTTAAGAAAAAGAAAGTTTTCATAATAGCAGTGTACGGATTTCCCCATGAGTTTCAACTCCATCCAGTTATTAATAAACATTCAGTTTATACATGCATACTATAATACTTGATAGTAGTTTGAAAAATGCTTAGCATTTGTTTATAGACTTTTAAAAACAAATTTTTATTCTTAGCAAATTCAGCATGTCTTTCATGATTCCTATCTAATATTGATCCTCTGGGATTTTTCAAGTAGAAATACATACATGCAATCGTGTCTTCTCCCTACCAGCCATCTGAGCAAACTTTAATCAAACCAAGGCATCTGAAGGAACATTAGTGTATGACATAAAGTTACCAGTTACACCTGAGAGCCCTCTTTCTTTAGGACTTTCTCAGCTTCTGTTATGGCTTTTCATAATGGAGAAGAAACATAGAATGCAGGTGAAAAGGCTCTTTCTCATTGTGTGATTCCAAGAAATAGAGATTGGTGCAACACAAGTCTTAAAAGGTCTTATTAATAGAAAACCCAGAGCCAGATATTGGGGTGAAAGCTGAAAGATCAGAGAAGCAGAACAGCCAGCCATTAGCTTACCTCTACAAAATCCTCAGTCTAAAGAGAGTGAGTTCCTGTTTCCTCATGCCTTATATGCCTTTCTGGGTCCTGCCATATTACTTCCTGGGATTAAAGGCGTGTGTCACTGCCTGGTTCTGTTTCTCTCCTGTAGGCCAGTGTGGCCTTGAACTCACAGAGATCCAAATGGATCTCTGCCTCCTGATTGGTAGGATTAAAGGTGTGTGCCAGCACTGTCTGACCTCTATGTCTAATCTAGTGGCTGGCTCTGTCCTCTGATCCTCAGGTAAGTTTTATTGGGGTACACTATATATCACCACAGATTGGCGTCATTGTTCTGCTAATGTTGACACTGAGGTGATTGTTTCCGTTGTCATTCTCTGCTCATTGCGTTGCTAACTTACCTTTGACTTTTGTTTCACCTGAAAATGTTTCACTGGGTATCTTTGGGGTCATTATTTGCTAACACATCGATGCCAAAAAGACATCCAAGGACAACTACTAATACCTCCTAGTTGATCAACCCATTTTTAACATGCAAAATTATATTCAGTTGTAGATTGCATTGAAGCTTTATTTCAAGTTATGTATCTATTTGTAAGATACTCTCTCTTTTAAACTGCAGGGAAATTCTGGAAAACGAACACCACAAATATTCAAGCAAATCACCTGAGTGTTCTAGAAAATAGTGAACATAAAGATTGAAAAGCCTGTTAAGAATAAACTCGACTTTCGTGTAAATAGCTCTTCCCTTTGAAGGATTTTTGCATGTCACTTGCTCAGTTGAAAACTCATTGTAGATTGCTGAGGACTCTTCATGTTTTCAAAAGTAGAATATAAATTGAATGCTTCACAATTAGATGGTCAAATGTAATCTTTTGGAGGAAATGTACATTCGGAAGACAAAATGTAGGTCTTCCATATACTCTATCACTATTCCTTGGAATACTAACTGAGCACCTACCACTCCATCGCCAACAGTGCTCAATTCCTAGCTTGCTAGTCACTTAGTGTGAAAATGCAGGGGTCTGATCAGAAGAAATTCTGCATCACACCTTTTGATTACAACAGTATAAAAGCTTCATTTTAACTAAGGACAATCCAATGACAGTTCCTCTGCTGTCTGCAGCAAGTGCATTATACTTTTAAGTTGTTCCCTTTGAATCATCACAAAAACTCCATGAAAAGACATTATTGCTATTTTACAAAGTAAGATGATGCTCAAAGAGTTGAAGTTTAATATTAGACAATATATTAGGAGATTTCAATTCAAGATGGAGATCATCTGGGTCTTTCAATGTTAAAAGCTATCTTTCATACAAATGTAATACTGTAATGACTGTCTAGTGGGAAATAGGAAATGGGTAGCTCAGCTTGTAACCCACTTTTATTCCATTTATTTGTTATAACCTCTTCTCTTTTCAGTGATTATTATAATTTAAATACTATATCAAAGACACATTCTATGAAATTATAAGAGCTAATATGATAGCCTGCAATGTATTTACAGATGATTATTTTTATTCTGATTATTAAGAGTTATGTGTGTACATTACTTAAAACTTATAATACAAAGTATATTAAAAACATAACTCACCCTAAGCATAATTAGTTTTTGCTGTATCTCATTTACTCAAAACAGTATACATTTATTCAATATGTAAATTTTGTTCAAAAAGTATATGTTTTGTTCTTGTGTGTTAATGTACATATTGTGTACTTTTTCCATGTTTCAATCACCATTTTGTAATGTGATTCTATTACTTTCTGTGATTTCTGTTGTTTTTTGCAACCTGTTTGACCAATTCTTTATTTTCTATATAACACTTGTTCACATTCATATATGGACAGACTTACAATGAGTTTGTAATGTATCCCTTGATAGAACAACATTAGTTATACAAAGTATAATTCCAAAGTGAATTTGCTGTCTTCACAGAAAGTGTAAGGTCCCATGAGCTTACAATACAGTATTTTCCTTGAGCCATTACAAATATATACTCCCACTGATACTCAAAAGAATTATTTTTCCCTCCGTGTGGTTATCATCCAGTGTATGTACCCATGGTCCATCTAATGTTCCGTGCATGTCCCGCATGTGGTAGAAGTGTCCTGGTGGTGCTGCTCTTCTTCGTTCAGTGAACACATGACCTATTCTGCATTTCTATGGGATATGATAAGGTCAGAAGTTGACTGTAGTCTTAGCAGAGCTGTAGGGGAAGAGCTCTAGCAATCTTGCTGTCACACACAGGCCCTCACTGTTCCTTGTTTTCTGAAGGCTATTTAACCATTAGATGCTAATAGAAGCATTATGACATTTTATCGTACTTGGCAGTTGCCAAAAATATATCTGATCACTGTTTTATTCTCTAGTTTTATTAAGGATTGATTGGCAAACAATCACACACACACACACACACACACACACACACACAATGTATTAAATAAGCCTTGATACACATGCACATGGTATTTTGAAATGCTCAGAAGCTGTTATCACATGTATCATCTCATGGAACAAGCTTCCTTCAGTCACTTTGCCTTCATAACTGTTCTCTCCATCAGTAAACATTTTAGATCTGCAAACTTTTGATTCTTGAGCTTTGTGTTATATGTGAGCGTATCCCCAAGCAAATATACCATGTATATAAAATGGGAAGTTATGATATTGTATCATTTTTCAGTAATGTTAAGATCTCCTCTAAAGTTCAACTTCAAGTATGGATTTCATGCTACCATAACTGGTCCAGCTTTTTCTCCTTTCTCTTAGTGCTAGGAATCAAGCCCACGGCTTTGAGCATTCTAAGCAAGTGCTCTATCACTAATACAGCCTTCACTCCAACTTTAAAAGTCTGTTACATAATTGTGTTTTAATTAAAATTAATATATATCTATTTTAAAGACTATATGTTTAAAGGCTAGTTGTATAGATGCTGGTACATAACTTTAGAGGAAATTCGTGTCAGTTTGCTTATGTATGGTGGGAGGGAAATATATATGTGAATAAATTTTAAACCAACAAATTTGTCAATATGCAAAAAAGCTGTGACTACAGCAAAGAATTTTAAAATCATTTTAAAAATTATATCTCACTTTTTTGTCTTAAAAACAAATACAGCTTAACTGTGCTAATTCAGAGACATTAAGTATTAATATGAATTTAATTTTACCATAAGATTTTAAAGCAAGTCAGTGTTTGTTAATAAGACTTGTAGTAGCAGATTTAGTGTCTGTCATGTTAAACCAGAAGGGTTTTGAGTTTGTCTTCCTAAACTCTCAGTGTGGTGAAGAGCTGATCTTGTACTTTTGTCTGACAGGCTTTCACAGGCAAAGACCTGGAGGAGCAGTTGCGGTCCGTGTCCAGTGTGGATGAGCTCATGTCTGTCCTGTACCCAGACTACTGGAAAATGTACAAGTGCCAGCTAAGGAAAGGTGGCTGGCAGCAGCCCACCCTCAACACCAGGACAGGGGACACAGTAAAATTTGCTGCTGCACATTATAACACAGAGATCCTGAAAAGTAAGTACGGGCAACGAAGTGCGTGAAGAGCCTCAGGCGTTCCACAGTGGTGATGATGATGGTGTGGGCCTTTGCTTCCAGCTCAATATACCTTAAGTCCTCCCACAATAAAGAAAATAGAAGCGGCCGGGCGGTGGTGGCGCACGCCTTTAATCCCAGCACTCGGGAGGCAGAGCCAGGTGGATCTCTGTGAGTTCGAGGCCAGCCTAGACTACCAAGTGAGTTCCAGGAAAGGTGCAAAACTACACAGAGAAACCCTGTCTCGAAAAACCAAAAAAATAAAAAAAAAATAAAAAAAGAAAGAAAATAGAAGTGAGCAGAAGTACTTTGAATAAAACACTTGGGGAATTCTTTTTACATAGTTAGATGATTTCTTGAAATTCATAACTAGGAGACACATGCATATGAACACACTTTTATTTTGAGAATTGAGACAATAGTAAACTGTAAACATGTGAAAATACTTAATAAATTTTCTAGTACTGTGTTAATTTATTTGAGTTACTTAGGTTAGTTTAATGGTTTCTGTCTCAAGAAAATGGATATTTTAAGAAAAACAGCATTGCATGAATTTTCTTTTTTTATTTCAATTTAAACATGCTCAATTTCACTTTTGTGCTAGAATATTTATTCATTGTGCATAAGATGCATAAAACTCTGGGCACTATTTTCATAGACAGGTGGACAGACAGACAAACACACACTGAAAGTAATGAAAGAAAAATAGTTGCTCGCTACACCTGACCTTCCGAAAGCTATTTTCTGGCTCATTACCTCAGAGATAACTGACTCAGAATTGCCTTTTATGAAGTAGCTAAATAGCTACCATAACATTTCACAAAAACATTATGATGTTGTGTAAAATGGTGTAATATGAGTGGACAGGCCAATTTAGAAAAAGCTTTCTTTAGTTTTGAATATTTCTGTGTTTTAAAGTTTGATATTGGGGACAGGTAGATGACTCAGTAAGCAAGACAGCTTGCTATGCAAGCACAAAGACCTGAGTCTGAATCCCCAGGACCCATGTAAAGGTATGCATAGCTACGGGTGCCTATAACCCCAGCATTGCAGAGAACAGACAACAGAAATTCCTGTGAACTAGATCGTCAGCCAGCTTAGCGTCTGGCTCACTGAGAAAACCTATCTCAAGACAAGATAGAGAATGATAGAGGAGCCAAGTCTTCTTCTAGCTCTGTGGCACCCCACCACACACACACACACACACACACACACACACAATATGATAGTGCAAAGTATGTTTAAAGCAAAACCAGACAAATTAACTGGAATCATGGTGGAATAACCCATAATTTATTGTCCTTAAAAAGTGTTACTTTAGAGGAAATATGGAAGACATAAACTACAGCACTTAGAAACTGCATCATTTTTATTATAGTAGAGTCAATAGTATCACAGGAAAGCCAACAACTTATGGAAGCAGACGTCCAAGAGAAAGCATATGAAGGGAATAGGAAATTTGATTTTCCTGAAAAGAGTCAGTTTAGGTTACAAGTTGTAATAGGTGGAAAATAACCTTGCTTTACACATAGCTACTGTCATGACATTATCCAAAAGTGTCGGATAGCTTGCCTGAAAACGAGTTTTGAATTGACACCGAAACCATACTTTTCTTTTCATTTACTTGTCAGTTTAAAAAGAAAAGCAGAAACATGTTGTTTACTTTTGCTTCATTACCACAAAAATTGTACATGCCAGGCAAAGGGCGTGGCTTTGCTTTTGCACATCTTGTAAACATCCATATATTAAATTTTCCTTTTTTTAAGCAAGAATAACCAAACATTTGTGTTAGGATAATGGTGTAACTTTTTAAATCCTTAACTCAATTCTAATTTTTTGTTACCTCCTTGTAGAAATCATTTTAACAGGAAACTTCCTCAGTCATCCTGCTAAATCTTATTTACATTCCCATACAGTCAGTGGTTTCTTTAATTTTTTACACTAAATCTTAAAGTCTCAAGTCAAATATGATTAACTCTTATGTTTTTTGGTTGTGAGCCTAGCCTTTAAGGGCTGAGCCATCTCTCCAGGCAACAGGAAGTCAAGGACTGTCCCACTGAGGGAAGCTTCAGAAAGAGTAAGCCTCAGTGGATTCATTTGGGAGCTGGGTAGTGGGCCTCTCAATGACTCAAAGAGCAAAGAATAAAAAACAACCAACAACAACAACAAAAATATATGATGAACTTCCCGACGCTGTAGGCTTTGTTTCTCCCTTGGTGGCTTCTGTGTAACTTACTGACTTCCCTATGACTCTACAGGTATTGATCATGAGTGGAGAAAGACTCAATGCATGCCACGTGAGGTGTGTATAGATGTGGGGAAGGAGTTTGGAGCAGCCACAAACACCTTCTTTAAACCTCCATGTGTGTCCGTCTACAGATGTGGGGGCTGCTGCAACAGCGAGGGGCTCCAGTGCATGAACTCCAGCACAGGTTACCTCAGCAAGACGGTAGGTATTTCAAAGCTCGTTTCTGTGTGAGAGCCCTCTCTGTCATCCGGGGAATAGGAACGTAGACTTCCGATCCCATTACAGCGACTTACTTCAAGTGGGAAGGTCTTATGTTTTCTTGGGGGAATGAAGTAAATGTTTCAATTAGCCTGTGTTTTGGAAGCTCCAGTTTCACAAAGAAAGAAATGAATGCATTATAAACTCTGCTCCTACAGTAGAGTCAAAGTCTAGTCAAGAAAACAATAAATATGCATGACATAATACAATTGCATGTGTGTATACAGAGTTATACTATATATCATCTACAGCATACGTAGAATATAGAATATATATGTCTACCTGCACTATGTATACACTCATTTATAGCTGTGTTTGTGTTGAACTTTAACAATAACCATCATCAGGGACTAGAGAGAGAACTCAGTTGTTAACATTGCTTAATTTGGAAGCACACGGTTCTGAGCTCAATATCTAGTACCAATGTACTGCACAGTCATATGGGTTTACAATTCCTATGCTAAGGAGTCAAAGACAGGCTCACTAGCCAGCCAAGCTAACTCAATAAGCAAGCCCATGTCTCAGTGAGAGACACTGTCTCTAGTACTCTAGTAACACAGTAGATGGCTTCTGAAATATTATACCTGAGGTTGACCTCTGGCTGTCATATGTACATGAACTTGTACTCCCTCACACATGGACACCACACACACACACACACACACACACACACACACACACACACACACACACACCAACCATTTTTCATTTAGCAACAAAGTGCTTATTTAAACATTTAAGTTTAAATCCTCTGGCTTTAGAAATGTAGCAGAAATACACACTCAAAATATAGAGTTAAATAATCACACACTGTGGTGCAATGAAAAAGGAAAAAAAATTGAAACTGTGATTTAATTTGCACAGTGTAAAATTTTGTCAAATTGATTGTTTACTGCACACACACTTTAGCTGATCAACAATTGTTTATCAGCTAAACATTATCTTACTTTGTTGTAATGTCAATGACTGTGGAAATTAAGACCATTCTCTCAATTATTACTGGTCTATCCAGTTAAAAATTAATCTTTAAGCCTAACTAAGAGGTTTGTGTGATGGTACTAGGGCAAAGGGGAGTAGGTGATCCCTACGAATTGAAGAGAGCCAAGAAAACAGGATGTACAAGAAGGGTCAGACAATAGTATATTAGGAGATACTGAAGGGTAAGTTACAGGGCAGTCATCGGGCCTTGGTGAATACTATAATCTTATTCTAAAGGCAATGGGGCTCAGTAAATGACTTTTAAGCTGAGGAATGACAATATTACACATGTCTTGTTTACAATAACATGCCGGTGTTAACATGAGAACAGGGGGTAGAGGTGGAAGAGAGGAAATTGAGGTGTGGAAAGCAGAAAGGATACCATCTCACTAACTGGGAAGAGCAGCAAAGGCACCTTGGTGCACTATGACAGTGGAAACATGGGGATTCGCGAAACTTGGGGGACGGCTAACATTTGTCTGGAGACCCCTCTTATCCAATTGCACACTCATGGTCTCTCATCTACCACTGTGTTTGCTTTTCATGGTGATCCACTCCACGTCTCTCCTGGTTTCCATAATCCATACTTAAAATTGTGACTCAGCTTGCTTGCTCCTAGAAAGTCGGGCAGTATGCCTATGATTGCCTGAGAAGCAACCAAGTCAACCTCAATTTTCCCCATTTCCAATTTATTGTTACACTGTCATCAATTTGCTCAAGCCAAGCATTCTTTAAACTGAAAGTTCAATCAAGAATTCCACTAAATAAACGTAACTTCCAAGTATCTCTGGAACCCAGATAATGTCTTCACTCTGATGTTGTCCACATTTATCTCTGACTAGGACCATAAAACATGAATCTAACAGCTACTGTCCTACGTCCATACTTAGTTCCTTCCAACACACTTGCAACATTTTGTAGTGATGTAAACTCCTTCCAGTAGTACTGTATTCTTGAGTCTGGGCCAGCATTTATCCAGTGTACTGACAAGCTTGTGTTTGCCTGTTGGAATACCCAGAAAAGCATGTGCCCTCATCCACAAAGACCGAAAGTTGAAATACGTTTTATCGTTCCCTTCTTTAAGACGTGATTTCCCGGGCCCGCCATAATCCCTGCCTCTCAGCTCCCATCTCTGATTGCTTTGACCCTCAAAAGCTGCTTTTCACTGCTCCTTAGATTCCGTTAACTCTTGGATCATGTAGCTGTTCTCCTGCCCATCATTTCAGTGTTGTGCAGCCTGTCAGAAACATCACCTGACTTCTTCCTGCTTGGTTCCCCAAGTCTCCGTTTACCCAGTGAGGCTCTGCTCACCCTCAGGGTTACTTATTCAAGCCATTTCTGCATTTCCATGACATCGTGCTGTAATTGTTCCATAGCTACTTTTGTTACCCATCATTCGCCATCATCACATCACCTGTCATGTTTTTATTTTTGTTCTTTATTCTTTTCCCTTAACTCCAAGAAAACAAAAAATGTTCATTAACCTAGAGAATACAGTACAATACTTAGCACGTAGTAAACACTTAGCCTGAGTAGAGTGAATACTCAAGTAAAAGGATATTACTTCAAGATCAGAGGTTGAGTTTGGGATATGCTGGTTTTTGAGTTTGAAAATACTAAAAGGTGCAGATATTAGAGTGACGTTGGACGTAGAATTCTAGTGATGTGGCTGGGTCTATTAACTTTTGATTTGAGAGAAAGCATCATGTTGCTAATTGTTATTTGAAATGAAGTTTAATGTGCTTATTAATAGCAAATTTATTTATCAGAAGAGAAAAAAACAAATGCCAAGGTAAAATCAGCATTCATTATTTATTGTTATTCATGATTCATTATTTACCTCAGCCACTACTTCGCTTTATTTTGTAAAACCATGCTCTCCTCCTACCCACAGGATCTTCTTGCATGGTTTTATTTAGATTAAAAGAATGCATTTAACTTAAATTCAGTTAAATGAGTGGTATCTTATACTGTTTTACAGTAAGTTGTAACATATACATCCTGTCCAAATAGGATTTAATATGTGGCCACGATAATTGTATTTGGGGCTGGAGAGATCACTCAGAGGTTAGGAATCCTGATCTCATACAGGAACAGAGTTCAATTCCCAGCACCAAGATCTGGTGGGTCACAAAGGCCCGTAACTTCGGCTTGGGGGGATCTACCTTCCCTACTGTACATATCCCCCACGTCTGCATATACATACACAAAATGAAAACTCAACTTATAAAATAAAATTAATATTCATCCAGTCATTAAAAGTGGTGTAGGTGTTATGAATGAGGACTCCACCAGTTTATGGAAGTCTATTCAATGAACTTTATATCCCAAGTGGCTAAAGCATGAAACTCCCCAAGGCAGGAAGGAGTGGTCAGTTATGTTTTCTGTTTTTAATGCAGTTTGTTATATCTACTTGATAACTTTCTCCTAAGTTTATAAAAAAAAATCTTACCAATTTACATGTGAGAATGTGTGAAGATTTCTCTCCAATTTAAAAAAAATAACTTTCTTACTGCTAAATTTCTTTAAGGTAAAAGAAAAAACAAAAACAAAACAAAAAACCCAAACAAATATTTAAAAAAAACCATGCAGCTTTATTTTGTTAAAGTTTCAGACACATATTTGAGCAATCAAAGTCACCAGTCTGAGTCATATAAACTTTAAGAACACCAGGACTTCAAGTGTTGTGTCTGGATTGTTGATTTTTTTTTAAATGGAAACTTCATAGAAATGTTTTCTTATGGGTCTCCGTGAAGGGCAGGTTATCAGAATGCGTGAGGAAGCCAGTTTCTAGTTGCAAAGTAAAACCACATGGGCTGAGCATTCCAAACTGAAGTAATCAATAACAACTGCTCAGAGGCATCCCCCTTGAACATCCAGAAACATACAGATTGGATGCCATCTTCACCTCTTGCATAAACATGCCCTAAGTGTATTTTCTTTTGTGAAGTTGTATATTTAGGAGACAAAAACCGAAAGCTAAAGTGAATCTTGCAGAAAGTAAATTATTTGGTGGTGAAAGTAAAGGCAGAAGAAGACATCTTTGAAGCCACACGCCTGGTGTAAGAAGCTCTCGAATATTCCTTTTTACCCTAAATGCCATCCTAAAGATGGGAATAAGTGAAGAAAAGTTACTAGGACCATGGATCTCACTGGAAGGCCTGAATTTTGCTCTGAAGAAACTGGGCCCTTTTTGCATAATCATTAGCACCAGGCCAGAGCTGCCTGCCTAGCCTTCATGAGCTAATTGTGAGCATTGTTTAAAATGCGGTGTTTCCATCGCAAAAAGAATTCTCAATTTATGTTTCATTATTTTTATAAAATCACATAAACATATGTATTCCCCAAAACATTCCTGTCTATATTTAAATAAAATTTGTCATAATCTCTTTGTAGCATAATATATTTATGCCTCAGTATAGACTGGAAAGTTGTAGTAAAAGTGGGCATACTATTGCTTTGTACTGTAGCTGGAAACGCTTCTTCCAGAACGCTGCGGTAGTGGGAAAGATTAATTTATTCCACTCATATTTATTCATATATTGGATAAATAGAATGTGATTTGTGTTGTATCTTTAGCAAGTTAATATTTGGCAAGTAAAGTTAAGAAAACAGATTTTATCTTGATGGGGAGAAAGAGCCCAGGAAGGGTTAGCAGAAAGTTTTGCAATAGTCATATTTTCCTGAAGAGAGTAATGTAGGCATCTGTAGAACATGCTAATTTGGTCCAATAAAGATATTGATATGTTAAAATTCTATCAAGTACTCTGAAAACTCCTGATTTGGGGTTTTAACCTATTTGGAACACAGTGTATGAATTTCATGCATGACAGTATGTTAAAATTTAGTTCAGAGCTGGATGTCAAAACTGTCTTCTCTCTGCTTTTCATTCCAGATCCCATCTATGTTCCACAGGCTTTGAACAGCTGCATGTGCTGTTCATGTGCTTTGAACTTTCGTCTTTTCCCATTTTTAGAAATTATTAGTTTAAATGTTTGGTAGTTTAAAGTCTGATTTTACTATTGCTAGTGTACGCTCTAGCCACAGCTTTTTATTTTTGTGTTAAATGTGCTCAAAGTTAGGATAGTTAGAGGAAATGCAAATTGTATTTTAGACATGAAGATGTTTTAAAAGTCTCTATTAGTATGCAAAAATATGCCCTTTGAATTTAGTAATAAACTGTAGCCCAGTCTATTCCCAACAAAGAAGTTCTGCACTTTTTCTTGAACAGCTTGTAAGGTGTATGGAAATGGGAACTGTTGATCTGCAGCAGTTGCTATGCTGGGTAAACACTATTGTTTCAAAGTGTGCTTTATTTGAAATCCATTCTTGTTGGTGAGAATTGATCATTATATATTCTTATTAAAGAACGCCAGTAGATAACAACAGAGAACCTAAAGTCAGAATTATTTCCCATTTCTCTTTACTTGGCACACATAGACAGAATATAAAATCAGCTGTTTTTCAATTTCTCGACTTTAAAGAATGCCTTCTTTATATACATGCCTTTTTAAATCTATCCACAAACCAAAACAAAGCATATAAACATATATAACACCTGTTCGTAAGGAATATCTTTACAACTTAAATATTAGATAAAATATGAATTAATATTATGTGTTGTTCTGGAAGTACTTTCTTCATAGCACAATACTGTTTTAGTAAATATCAGGCTGTAATTGATTACATTTTTACATAGATTGTGCTATCTTTTAGTACCTACTGAATAGACACATTGGATATGGAACATTATTTAATTCTGTAAGCCATGCCTGAATTTTATACTTTGAGCGTAAAGTGAACAAAAAATGCTACTATGTACAGATTAAAACAGAAATTAGTCTAACAACAGTGTGAGAATAGTATTGAAGCATGGTAGAATCCACTTGCTGTTTCAAACATCAATATGTTTATATAGAATCTACTGACAGAAGGTTGTAGTTAAGTGTTCAGATGTCACATAATGGCCAGAGAAGACATCACATGAAGGTTCACCGCAGTTTCCTGTTTACTAAGAGCATCTATTAGAAACTATGTGGTGCCTTAAAAATTCTCCCCTGGTATCTGTCACTGTGGTGTATTCATGTGTGTGCAACAACATGTACGTGTGTGTGTGTGTATGTGTGTGTGTGTGTGATCAGTACATACACACATGTGTGTTGCCATTCACTCTTACTGATTATACTATTAACCATGAGCTGCTTAAGGATAAACATCATTAATGACAGCTATCGTGCTGGAATTCCAGCAAGGACCTTTGCTGTTTATAGATACTCAATAAATAAATTATTGATGATATGAACAAGGAAAATAGTTTAAACAGTAACAAAAAGTAAACATCAGAATCCATTTAACAAATATTTACATTAATCTTGGCAGCTGTTGTTGTGGTTAAAAAAAAAAAAAAAAGGAGTGGGGAGAAGGCAGAATCCAGACTCATCAGTAGACATTACCATTATCACCATTATCATCATTATTTTATAGATAATGGATTGGAGGTTTAGGATTATGATAACTGTTCCTAAGCTACAGTTATAAATGGCAATTCCAAGACTCTACCCGTTACCTGTTATTCTTTAAGACCTCCAACTTGCCAGGCGGTGGTGGCGCATACCTTTAATCCCAGCACTCAGGAGGCAGAGGCAGGCGGATCTCTGTGAGTTCGAGGCTAGCCTGGTCTACAGAGCGAGATCCAGGAAAGGCACCAAAACTACACAGAGAAACCCTGTCTCAAAAAACCAAAAAAAAAAAAAAAAAAAAAAAAAAAAAAAAAAAAAAAAAAAGACCTCCAACTCTTGGTTCTAGGGAATGACTAAGGACAAAAGCAACCAACTGTTTGAAGAGTATGTATATTTAGTTTGAAAGTGGCACATGCATTTTTAAAATGTACTTCCAGTGATTGATTATCGACTTGTGTTTTAAAGTTTATGCTTTCTAAGCATATATCATCTGATTAGGAAAAGAGGCCTATGCATTCATTCTAAGCAATATTGAATTTAGCATCGTTATTGAAAAATCACAAATTAACATGCGAATCAGCACACTTACAAAATTTAGAATGTCAGACATATTTCTGTCAACATACACACACAGGGCAATACAAAAGGAAATTGGAAACTAGAGGAGCCCCCTGAGTATGCAGCAGAAGCTGGCATAGGTGCAGTTAGCTTCAGTACACACACACAATTGGCAGTGTTTCCCAAGTTGATAGATGGATACAACCTAAGTATAAAGAATCCTACTTTTCACATTAATCAAAACTTTCTCTGGATCCCTAACCTTTCCTCACTGACATCATCAACTACAGAACGAAGAAAGCTCCCTGAAAAAACTTGTCAAACGCTTTGCAAGGAAAGTCTCTTGCTGTCAGCCTATTTGTCCCTGTAGGTCATATTAACTCAGTGCAGCTTCTGTGTTGCCCACTTAGCCACAGTGAAATGTGACAACATTAGTTGTGATTAGTTAACCAAACTTGTGTTTGGTTAACTCCGAAGCACCACGGTAGCTGCCATGCTTATTAAAGCTCTCAGCTTATGACAGAAGCAGCTCTACACAGTGCTCTGACTTTAAGCCTCTTCAACTGCTACATCATCCCTTTCCTTATTTATTCATGCACACACCCCTTCCTACCTTCGGATGCTCACAGCCGTGTTGATTTTTCTAAGAATATCCTTTATTAATACACAGTTTAACTGTCCTGCATCTGACCAGAACATTCTTCAAAGCTCTTGCTATTAAATACAACCCATGCATGGGTGAATATTATCTACGTGCTTGTAAGAATGGTTCCATGATCACTTAGGCTGCCCATTGTGGCCTTCTGGTCCCTTTCCCCCTTTGATCGAACTTGGAGTTAGTGGCAGCAACATTGTGGGTAGAGATGCTGCTGCCGAGGCTTGGGGGTGGGGCACTTCAACCGTGTGGCATAGGCATTATCTCCAAAACTGTCTTCTCTGTCACTGCTGGATTCTGTGTTCCTCGTCATGTAAGACAGTGTCAATGGTGCAATAGGAAACCTGTAACAGCAGATGCCCCAATGGTCCGCCACCTCTGAGTCCTTTTCCAGTCCTACTGGTCTTTCTTCCTGCCCCCAGTTCACTTTGCTGCTCCTCTCCTAGAGATTTTGCCCATCCACCTCCTGCAGAGCTACTTGTGATGTTCCTAGTCTCCACCCAGTCTCAACCATTAGGTAGGAGATACTTGCCTGACACTGAACCAAAGGCGCCATTTTCAAGTTCTTCTCTCTTTCTTCGCCTCAGCTTCCATTGTGTATTCCCTCCGGGCTTCCCCCTGAGTAGTTTACATTCTCACAAGATACTTGTTTTCTCTGCCTCCTCTATGCTCCTGTCCCCCAGGATTCTATTATTACATATGTTCTCTTTTCATTCTCAATGGTCTCACTGCATATCACAACAATGCCCATGATTTTTTTTCACAACTTTGATACTGACAGCTCTTACAAAGCTCTCCTACAGCTCTAGATCCAAATATTTATCTGTTTATTATATAATCATTATTACACCTGTATTTACTGACCTTTATGCCTTGCTATCATTGCTTATATAATTTAAGATATGTTTAAATATGCAAGTGAAATCATATAAAACTATAAAAATATTAAGAACTGAAGCACAGCTCAGCATTACATCAGATGCAAGAGCCCAGATTCTGTCCCCAGTGCCACAAAAATTAAAGAATAATTTATAAATATATTAAAATTCCTCTTTTTATGCACAACCCATGTATCCTCTGTATCACTTACTGGTATTATAGGCTTAGCGCAAGTCCTAAAACAAAAGAAAAGTTGTAGCGTATGTAGACTTACAAGTTTTTTTCATAAAACAGCTATCTATAGATAAGGAATGTCTGCCGTCAAATGAGAAGTTTCATGTCAGCAGCATAAACAAATGCATGCTCAGAAAAGAATTGCTCAAAATCATAATTCTGGCATGTTGAGATCATATATTATCTATAAAAATGTATAGTATTCTGGAAAATGCATAGCCTTGAGAATTTATGCAAATAATAGCATCTCTATAGCAAACTATATACATAATCATATTCATGTACACAAGGTTATATAATTTTCATAACAATCCAAAGAAATAATACATTAGTTATTATCTTTAGTTAACTGATTATTAAAAAATATATATATACCATGGTAAAGCTTAACCACTTTTCCAAACCCTTATAGTTCTTAAATGTGGAAGTTAAGAAAACTATCCTTTCTGGGTATATATAATCTTATATCCATCTTTCATGAACAGGTTATGTTTTGCTAGAAAGTAGTTGAATTATTGAATGTTATCTAAGTACCCTTCAAATAAAGAAAATGTGCATCATATAATTTAGATGGTCCTTTTTCATCAGTGTAAGTTTATTTTGATACAGTAAAAACACAGAATTTCATGGATTGTGTACTACATATTGTTTAAATATGTACACATTGTGTAATCAGGTCAAAAGCCTATTTTCTCAAATATTTATAAGTTGTTTCTGCAAAAATACTGAATATACATCTGGCTTTTTGAGATGTACAATACACAATCCCCGTAAGTGGTCCCCTCACTGTGAAATGGTACCCCAGAGCTACTTATTACCTCCTAACTGCAGCATGGCCCATCATTCCTCCCCAGTTTCTGGAAGCCAACATTTCTACTCTTAATTTTAATGACATCAGTTACTTTATTTTGCACATACATATGAGACCACATAGTACCTGTGTTTCTGGGCCTGGCTTATTGCACTTTACACGGTCTTAAAGTCCACCCACAATGTCATAAATAATTGTATTTCTTTCTTTAAAATTCAGCAGAAAGGTCTTCCTGGTGTGTGATTAAAACTGTCAAATGTATTTTAACCCCTCACCACTGTCAGCAATTGTTAAGTGATGGCATGAAATTACGGCCAGGGAGCAGGGAGCAGTTCCACAGCTCTGAGGCATTTCTCCCTTTGGAGAACTTCTCAGATTGCTATGGCAATACAGAGTAACACAGGGTTCAACTGTCATTTTTTTTTTTTTACTATAAATAGATCTTACAAACAAGCAGTTAATGGGTAAGGTTACCATTCTTTCTAGTAATAAGTTGGCTTGTGATCTTTAGAAATTAAAATCCACTTAGTCTGTAGGTTGCCCCTCCTGCCCTTTTTGAAATCTGTAATTTTCTGCAAACTAGAAAACACCTTAGTCACATCTCATCTTTAGACTCGAGTCCAACAGCATGTAAAATGCCCCCACTTTATTTTCAACTCCTTTTTATGAGGTCTGTCAAGATTGCAATAACACAGCTTTGTTTGTTAAAATAATAGATCACTTGTTTTTATTTTAAATGTTGCAAATTCTTGAGATCTGAGATGTGTAAAACATTCAAGAAGAAATTTCATTTGGAATGAAAATTAGTTTTATAACTGTAATTTATGGCTATGGATTTGGTTTACATAAAATAGGACTTAACTAAGCATTTCTAGGCTGTGTCCAGTAGCTTTGCTCGTAAGTCAGGAAGATATTTACTACAGAAAAATCTGTGTTGAATTTTAAATCCCTAGGCTTTTAAGACCTTGATACTGAGTAATCCGGGACTCTGAAATAATTCTTTTTTCCTTGAACACACTGGTCTGTCACTTCTCTGTTCTATGTCATTAGTTGGTCATCATACTTATAATATAATCCATAGCTAGTGATATGATGTAAGCATGTGAAATATTTATTTTTCTGATGGAAGGTACTATTTAGGAACAAACCACTTTTTATTTTGTTATCATTTGAAAAGCACTAATGCTCTGCCTATGTTACACAAAACCAAGTCATAACAAGCTAATCTCATGCACTCTTTTGGACTCCAACATTTAGCATAGAAGTCCTCGGTAGCATCTATATAATATTTTTCTTCTTTTTGTCCCTTTGTAGTTGTTTGAAATTACAGTGCCTCTCTCTCAAGGCCCCAAGCCAGTCACAATCAGTTTTGCCAATCATACTTCCTGCCGATGCATGTCTAAACTGGACGTTTACAGACAAGTTCATTCAATTATTAGACGTTCTCTGCCAGCAACATTATCACAGTGAGTATGAATTAAGTCTGTTCTTTTCTACATCTTCTCCTAACTTAAAATTATCTTCAAATAAACACAAGTTTATTAAAGGAAATTTTATAAAGATGGTTATAGTTCTCATCAAATACAAAACATAAAATATTATGCAATAATAATAGAATTATACTGACTACCCATTGAATAAGCAGGGTATTTCACCATATAAAAGGACATTCTATAGAATGGTGCACATCCCACCACTGTTCATACAACTATTGAAGTAGCCACATTGATTTAACATCTGTGAAGTTGAGTACTCACTTAGAAATTATGCTAAAGCTTAAAAATTTAAGCCTTAGTGATTTAAGTTTAAAACAAATATCAACCATACATATTATGATGATACAGTAAAATACGGTTGAAATATAGCTTTCTATTTCTTGTTTCAGCAAAGATTGACTATTGAAATCATATTTAATTACTTGAATTTTCTCTTCATATAAATAACTTGAAATAACATTCAAACTGTCATTTAACATTCAAGCTGTTCTCCCGTCGTTCTTTTAGTATAGCAAAGAGTACCATTTTTCTAAGGGAAGGGCAGAGCATCAATTTGGACACTGTGAATAAGTTATATTGGAATAATTTTTATTGTCATTTGGGTCCTAGGAACTTTGAACCCCCAGACAGAGATGGAGCTCAGTGTACTTTTTTATTCCTATGTAGTAGTATCATACATAATTCCAGCACTTATTATAACAGCATAAGTAGATGGACAATATGTAGTACAGAATATTAAAAAACACACTCACCTTTGGGGCTTCCACAGAAAATGTACTGCACTAACAGTGGTCTTCCTATGGGATTTCTTCATGATGTTCAACTTAAGTTGGCAGATAAGTGACTCTCTTTGGGACATTTTAGGGGAACTCGGTTATAGCCTGATATTAGCACGAATCTGTCCTCCTTGGCTTGAAGAAGAAAAAAAACTCACAGATATCTCTGAAGAGCAGGTCCTCCCTGTCATCTCATTCATGCAGCCCTCGGAGAGCTGGTCAATTTCTAGACCTTATTTCCTTGGGCAAAGCATCCATTCTGAGAACTTTAGGTATCATCTTTGTGTTCATGGTTCCCAAAAATTTCATTTGAAGATCTGATCATATTCTTGCTTGTCAATAATTTTCTACATGTATCTTTTATGTCCTTACAATTATATTAGCTATATGCTAAACCTAAAGACTAGTTCAGTCCATTCTATTTCTCTGTTTGTCAAAGCACAAAGTTCTCATATTCTTTCGAGTCTTTGAAATTGCAGTTATCCCCAATTATTGCTTCTTTTATCCCACACAAGTATTATTCATGATTTGAGAGGTGAGGGAGATACCTCTTCCAACTTACACTCAATTCTCCTCACTTATAGTCGTCCACTTTATTCTGTGTGGACGTCAGATTTAGCATATCAGTGTCAAGTCAGTCTCTTGGTAGCAGGTCTTTCCCCCCATTCCTGTCCACTGTTGTAAGCAAGCTTCAAAAGACATCATTTGATCTGTCCAAGCAAGAATGGTGCCGTCTGTTGCTTAAAGAATTGAGCACAAATTTCTCCCCATCATTTTTCTTTGTCATCTTACTTGGCATTATTCTCCACGTCTGTGTTGCACAAAATCTGATTCCCTGGTCACAAGGTCATTTCCTCTGCTGTGTCTTGTTTCTATTATGATTTTTAGCTTGAAGTAAGTTCTCTTTCTTTTCTTCCTTTCTAAGGCCGCATCCTTTTCTTAGGGCTCAGATGAAGGTTTTCCACTGCATTTGTCTCATCAAAATTCCACAGTCAGCACTGCTTCTGTGTTAAGATGGCAACATTGCTTTTTGCTCTGGACGTTATGCTTTAGAGATGTAACCGTGTTATTACATGTGCATCAAGTTGGTTTATTTCACAGGTACTATATTCTATTAAACTGATAAGTGATTATGTTTCCATGACAAATATGACAGGCAAATCAATGTGCTACAAAATAGAAATAGAAGGGTGTAAACATAGAAGGAATACACACACACACACACACACACACACACACACACACAGAATGAGAACGTTATATTATGTAAAGACATAAGTATCTTTCGAGATATGGTTTCTCTCTGTAGCTTTGTCCTGGAACTTACAGTGTAGACCAAGCTAGCCTTGTACTCACAGAGATCCACCTACCTCTTCTTCCTAAGTGCTGGGATTAAAGGTGTGAGCCACCACTGTCTGACAGGTATCTTAAAGCTACTAGTGGTGAATTTATTGGTTAATTGGTTGATGCCTGCTATGTCCAATGAAGATGTAAGGAAATTGAACAGTCTAGTGGCAATGGTTAATGGATGATTTAATTAGATTTTTGTCCATTAAATCAGTATGGTATTAAATAATGAAAAGACTAAGGCTGTGAGTTTGAAGTAGTGAACATCAGCCTAGGAATCCTCATGTTTTTGTAAAAATATGAGGCTAGAATAGGAAGTTTAAAGATAGATAAGTGACATGAAAAGGTTCAACGTGGTAAAAGCATCTTAAACTGTACTTAATGCATCATAAAATGGCTGCAAATTATTATTTGAAGCCAGTTATGATACGATGTCAGTCTTTGAAGTAGTGTCAACTTGAAAAGAAAGATAAAGGGGGTTGTAAAATAGAAAATTCTAGCTCAGATTATAATTCATCTTTGATTTGTTTACTGAATTGTTATAAAATATTGGCACTAAAATACTAAATAAAATGTGCTTGATAGTAAGAAGTTATATTTATTGGGATTTAAGGGGAGAGTTTCATTATTGTAAGGACTCTTATCTTTGCTGGGGAGGACAGAAGATACATAGCCCAGGCACCTTCTTATTTAAGACTTGAGAACTCAACGTTTTTAGTCCATTAATCTATAATAGATCCTCAGTCCCATTGCTTAAAGGTTCAAAAGTCATGACATTTCCTTTTCCAGCTTTAATTGCCCAGTTTTCCCTTTAAGTTTGAAGATCATACATTAGTCTTGTTCTTTAAATATAAATAAACAGATGAGCATAAAAATAATTTACTAACATTTATAAAAGAGTAGATATAGGATACTCCCATTAAATTAAGACTTAAATTGAGACATAACCTTAAACTATCTCATCAGAAAGAATTTTTTCTCAGCATTCATAAGAAGGCATTTTTGGATGTTCTAGAAATACCCTCTTTGCAAGTTTAAAATCTGTATGGACATACATCATTATTATTTGAAATCTTAAAGTATATGTCTGCTCATCATTTTCTACAAGTATTTTCTCTATACATATACAAAATATTTATGCATATATATACATGTGTTTATATAGAGAGATAATAATATATACATATGTTTACATATAAATATACGGGTATAGATTATATATGAATATATGCATATGTTTATTGATACAGCTATAGAATATATGTGTATATATTCTAACATGCTCATTTAGGAGTTCTTGGCATGAATGAACGTACCAGTAAAATTCAGTCAAGAGAAGCATTGTTTAAACCCTGCAGCATTATTTTTTTTTCTAACAAGATATTATGTAGTAGCCGCATGGTCTGGTTTATCGAAGATTGCCTTCGACATCACAGCATTTCTGTGGCTGGCTGCTTCCCTAGGAGAAGAAACAACAAAGTGTAAATAACAGAGTATTCTTGCCAGTTCTTCTTCTTCATTGACACCATGCCTGTGATTTTTCCCAGCTGACAGCAAAATTAGAGTGATAAATTAAAAATACTATGCTATGCTTTTAAACCATTAAAGACCAGTCTAAGGAGTCTTCTTCCTTTGGTTTTTTTTTCCTAAGGTGTTGAGGAGAGTAGAAAGTTTTGTGTACTGAAAAATGGCAAAACAAATTTCAGTATAACCAAAGCATTCTATGTGTTTTAATGCTCACAAAATGGAAAATAATTATTATTTAACCTGGTTGATACACTATGTCAGTTCTTGTGAAGGGAAAGATACAAAGAAGATGGGGTATATTTCTTTTCATCGGTGAGCGAGTATTATAATTAATAAAGTTCCACAGGCTACATGAGAGTTCTCCTTGTAGTACATTCTATAATTGGGCCAATGACTAATGTCATGTATCCACCATCATATTATTACACAGAAGAATTCCATTGCCCTTGAAATCCCATGGTACACCTATTCATATCTCCTTCCCTTGTACTCCTGACAACAGGGAGTTATTTTGAGGTCATGTAATTGTCATTTGGTTTGGGTTTTCGTTTCCTGCTAGTGAGGGATGGTTGTGACAGTGTACTAAGTCCAGAGACACTGATGGATATTTTTTTTACTGCATTTCTGATTACATAACTTTATGCATTCTCTGGCTTAATTTAATTCACTTAAATTCAATGAGGAAATAAAATCTGACAAACTGATGTAGTAGTTTTTATTGTTCCATCCTATTAAAACCTCTGTAAAAACAAATAAAGCAGAGGTTTTGATACCTGCTCCGCATACCTTGTTCACCTGGATCCTTCCTCTCCTAATCACACAGTTTTAAATGCCAGTACTCTGTGCCCAGTTAACCAGTCAGTGACCATACAGCGTGATTGCTTCATATCCAGTGGTGGGCAGCCTTTTGTGACACAGTAATGCTTTAAAACAGTTGTTTGGAACTATATAAAAAGAAAAGGTATTTGATGTTTTCAATTCACTTTTTAAACTAATGAAATACTTTCTTATTCTTTCAAATAATGCTTGTCAAATTTATGAAATGCATCCGTTAGACTTACGCACCATCTTTTTCATTGAGAACTGGACAAACCCTGCTGCTGTCCACTCTTCTTCCAGTCAGCAGACTAACAGAACACAGGCAAGCAACATCACAGACAAGGCAACAACTCATGGGGATCAACAAAATTCTATTCAAGACAAATAAGCATATGCACATTGTTTAGATGTAGGAATATTGACTATCGGCCTTTATGTTTTAAACTTCTGAATCTTAATACATTTCTTGTTATTTTGGATGAAAGAAGTTACATGACAACATTGAATACAAGGCCACTTTGTGCATCAAGTCTTTCTCTATCCCACCAGCCAGATCCCAGATAATGACATGGAGACTAATTACTAGTTTTGAAAGCTTAGCTTTAGCTTAGGCTTGTCCCACAAGCTCCTATAACTTCAATTAATCCATTTATATTAATCTATGTTTTGACTTGTGGCCTTTTACCTTTCTTTCCCATTCTGTGTGTCCGAATCATTCTGCTTCTCTCTGGTGCCTCAATTATCTCCTCCTACTTCCTCTCTCTCTGCCCAGAAGTACCACCCTCTAGCTCCTGCCTAGCCATTGGCTGTTCAACTTTTTATTATACCAATCACAGCATTACACCTTCACACAGTGTACAAATATCCCACAACCACTTTATATACATGTGGTATGAGTGTGTTTGTGTGTGTATCTGTGCGTAGGAACTGAACTATAGTAAAAATATATAGTAACAGACACACATGTAGTAACAAACACTCTACCATTCAGCTATGCCTCCAGAAGCTTTACTAATTTTTATTCATTGTTAAGTAGTATAGAAGAGCTGTAACTGAATAAGTGTCTATATAAACATAAAAGTGTATTCATGAGACTTGAATAATGAAGTTAAGCTAAAAAAAAAAAAATGGAACGAAGCTAGTGGAGGATTTTATCCAGAATTCTGTAGCCTTTACATCACCAGAATTCAGCTGTCCTTCCATTTGATACTCAGACAACAATCTTTGAAAAAGTGTCTGGATATATAGAATTGAAGTTCATCGATTAAAGTGACATCGACAGTTGACATTTAAGAAAGCAAATCTTTAGCTTGATATTTACCAGAATTGTTAATGTAGCTAGGATTCCCTTTAATTACTTTCTTGGCATATGCAGGGTTAGGCTTATACTCATATTAAAACATCATTTTTGTAGCTACACAATATAAAATTTTGTCAATTACGCTATAAAACTACAAATAAATTAAGGTGATTAATTTATAAAGTAAATTATAAAGATTGTAGTTCTTTGAAAGAATCATAACATCTCAGTTCATTTCTGTCAAATGTCAAATCGAAGTAGTAGTGTGTTTTAGTTCATTTCATGTTGATTTGGCAAGTCAAGGATCTCTAAGTATATAAAACCCCAGTGCCAAAATGTAGAACAAATGAGTCACAAATATAACATGCATGAAGTAGCATGCCAAAATATTCAAAGCGTAGGAGCTACTAATCATTACCCAACATTTAGAATTACTCTACCCTGAATCCTTTCTAAATTTTTAGAGATGTAATGGACTAATAAAATTGACTTTATCATTAAACACATCATTTTTTCCCATTGAGAAATGTATAGAGCCTTGAATTCATGACCACTTATTTCAAACAGCAAAATCAATTGCTAGCAAATCTGTCAAGGAAGTTTTCAAATAATGAAATAATTCTTATAAAAGCAACTTCATCCTTCATAAAAGTTACAAATTCTGTTTAAAGGGGAAAGTAAGAAATTTTTATTTGCTTACATGGTTCCAACATAAATCTACATGAAAAAATATTCTATGCCTTGCAGAAAGTGTATGCTTCAAGTAATGTGCTTTGTAAATGTAGCACATGAAATATCTTATTTATAAAAATGTATATATACATGTTAATCATTCATTACTTTTGAATATCAATTTCAATGGCATGAAAATGCCTTGAAGATTGAAAAATAAAGCCTATAAGCACATTGTGCTAATCCTTCTATCTATTCTGACACTACTTCCTTTTATTACAATATAGTAACATTTAAAAATTTTGTTTCCACCTCATTTTTAGAATACTATGCTATAAATCCTAAGATTTTGCTTCTTGCATATGAAGGAGGGAGTGTCATTTAGTAGTTATATAAATATATTTACCCCAATAGTGGCTTCTTTAATTCAATAATATCCAGCATAATTTCAGGTTTCAACATTAGTATGTTTATGATTAGTAATATTTTCTTATTTGTGTGAAATGTCTCATATATTTTAGAAATTTAAATTGTGTTTCAAGACGATTAGAATCCAAAACAGTTAGTTCCCTTTAAGCAGACCGTTACTAACTGCTCTGAAGTGTGTGTGTGTTGACAAGCATGTTGCAGGTATAACATAATGGAAAGTGTTGTTTAAAGCTTCTGTTTTTGTTCCACATGAGCACGAAAAAGAAAAAGAGGTGATACAGCCAGATCATGTGAACTTTGCATTTACTACAGAGGAAAATACATATCTGGATGTTTGTATAACATTCCCAAAGTAAATCTCTGCAATTGTGTCTACACATAAAGTTCATATATTTAAATTTATAGTTTTGAGAATGCTATACCATAAAAAAAATGAAAACTCTGTGTAGAAGAAAGAAAATTGTTTTCTTTTCCTGCTTACTGAAGGTGGAGACCTGCCTGGGTGGACAGAACAAAGGCGTAAACCCTCCCAAGCTCCCCTAAAAAGGAAGATCCTTATTGCTCCAATAACTGAGGGCTAAAAGCTGAGAGGACTCCTGTAACTCTGCCATTTAAATAGCTTAGATCTTTGTTTTGTCAAAAATTTAGACTGAAAGAAAAAGATCACTGCAACCAAATATACACATACCACAGATGGGAGAGGGGACCTGTGTCTGAGACTTTGTATGAACATATTAATGCATGTTTGTATCTGTGTGTAACTGAAAAAAAACCTGTTGAAATTCATTTTTACTACATCATTCCGCCATTCCATTGGGGACTATATAGCCTTGCCTTTATTTGGATTTTTTTTTTTTTTGAGAAGCTTTCTCACATAGGACAGACTAGCCTCAAACTTATTATGTAGCCCAAGACGATGGCCTGGAATTCCTGATGCATCTTCCTTACAGTCTTGGGTGCTGGAAGTAGTGTCATATGTCATCTCATTGGGCATAAAATGTACATTTTGACTCTTCAATTAATTTCATGTTCCATGTTCCAGCTGTAACCAGCAGCTAGAAACACACTACATCAGACAAATGTAGGATAAATTACATATTGCCAAAATGAAAAAGAAGTTATTTCTACAGCCATCATAGCAATATGTGTCCACCTATAACCAATATGTGTTATCACTGTATATAGAAGGATAATAAAGATTGTTTCATGGTAGGATACTAAAGTCTGGCTAGAACTTACATACTAAATTATTACTATTGGTTTGGAAAACTGATAAATACTGTTTAAAATTATCATGGACAATACACATTCATGACCAAACTATAAAATAAAATAATGACTGTATTAGTTACTTTCTATTGCTGTGATAAAATAACCAAGACAACAGCTTAAAAAAAAGAATTTATTTGAGGGTTTATGGTGCCAAAGGGATAATAATCCATTACCATCTTAATGGGGGATCATGGAAGCATGGTTCTGGGGCAGTAGCTAAGATCTTGACCCACATGCATGAATCAGAAAGCTAACTCAAAATGGCATCAGTCTTTTGAAACTTCAGTATCTGCCCCCAATGACATTTCCTCTAGCATGCCAAAAACATCTTCCCCAAACATCTATCAAATGAAGACCAGGTATCCAGCTATCTGGGACTTATGGGGAACCCCTCCTTCAAACCACCACAATGACAAAATAATGTAGTGGACAGAGATTTTCCCTTAGGATTAACTGAATATTTTAGGATAGTATGACATGTTCCAGCAAATACTAAGTGGACAAACAAAGTTTAAACATGTTGCCGTGTTGTTGACTTTTACTTTTGGTTGTCTTCCAAGAAGAAAGACTGAAATATATAAACAAAAGTAGTAAGAAAAGTAATAGCACACTGGTGATATGGACCAGAATGAACGTACATTTCTCATAGTCTTAATTCATTGTCACACAAGTAAATAAAGATGTTACATCTTTAAGATTAAAAACAAAAGGCATATAGCATACCCAGGATAAAACAGGCAACTATTTGTATAAAGATTGTTGGAGACCAAATATTTCACTGGAATTTGTTAGTATGAAGTGAAATATGTGTACTGAAAGTCCTAGCTATCCTATGTTGGTTTTGGAAATAGTTGATCTTCCTTTTGCCTAAAAATACATACATGCTTATCTTGCATAAGATCACTTGCTTATTCCAAAAAATATATGTGGCAAGCATGTTTAATTTTATTTTAAATGAAAAAAAATACAGCGAATTGTAGTTAACTCTGAAGCATAGCTTATTTCTAATGAATTACCATAAATTATAGTGTTTGTACAAAACAACTTATTTTAATAGCATCTATTATTGCTGCCATTAACATATACTTGCTTCTAGGTTATCACCTGGACTGTTTTCATGCTTTACTAGAGGCTGTAGTTGCCATGACATAGCAAATAACACAGGGAGAAAAAGTCAAACTTAAACTAAATCAAGAAAAGCCCCATAATAGACTCTCTCATGAACCTAAAGGAGCCATGACCCTTAGGAGAAGTGAAGAAAGGAAGAGTGAACCAAATCAAATTAGTCAGTGCCATTTGCCAAAGGTGATGGTATGGCTGAAACATATGGGGGGTTTTAGACAAGCTGCCATATTGAAAATAATGAATAGACCATTCCTTAGAATTCCTGTAAACTGCTGGAAAGGAAAACATTGATAAACCATCAGAGGTGATGTTCAGAATGACAGTAGACATGGTTATAACATGCAGATTTAGAAGACAGACCTAGAGATATGTCTGTAATCCCAGCACGGGAGAGGCCAAGGATCACAAGTCCAAAGTCCGCTTACACTACATAGTGAGGGCTTGCTTCCAAACAAACATAATCCAGAGTTGCTTTTCCTGCAAAATAAAACCCCAAACAAAATCTTTGTATAGTTTCACAGTAGTTCTTAGGCTCTCATTGAAAGAGTGTTTTTATCACATTGAGTAGTCTATATAACTTTTCTTAGCAATGTCCAAAGCACATGGCCTATTGGTTTGCCTTCAGTGTACTTTTTAGGATTTCCACAGATTATTTCTGTGTTGTAACATTTTGGAATTCATTCAGCATTCTTCCACCACATGTTGTTGTTTATAATATTGCTTTAAAATGAATGATGTGTGATATCTAAGTAAATCTTTGCCTATTGTCCACACCAGTGTCTGTTGACAAGTCAAGTAGTAAAGATCAATGTATGTTCTCTAAGTTAGAATATAAAAAGCCAAAGAGCCTCCTGAATAGACATTAACCAGGAGAACAGTCTGCAGAATGTATCTGCATTTGACTCAGAAGATCCAGAAGAAATTCAATCTAATGGCACAGAACACGATTAATCCCAAATGATAGTTTATAAATGTCATTTTCTGAAGTAGTAGTAGTAGTGATGGTGATGATTATGATGATGATGATGATGATATGCAATACTGTGGCTCTGTGAAAAATGATCCACTCTAGGTAGAGGCAGTGAATACCTGAGGTCTGTCATACTAAAGTGCCCAATGTTGTGGTCATTAATACGAATGGGCTCTTGTTAGTCAAAGGCAAGATAGTTGGAACATCCGAGGAGTAATTTAAGTCCTTGATGGAAGACCATTTGTTCAATTTTTTTTTCTAAAACAAATCATGACTATTGAGGTAGGGAGGAAGGAAGGAAAAGAGGGTGAGAAGAACGAAAAGAAGGAAGGAGATGGCCAAGAAAACAAAAATACAAGAAAACATGCTCTTGGATATTTTTGGTGGAATGGAAAGTGGAAATTATGCTTGATCAAGAGATATTAGAGCTATGGGTTCTGTGTTTCAGAAATAAGACAGTAAATGTGTTTGTATGTGAATGTCACCATAACTGAAGTAGGATTTGCGAGGCAAAAGCTAAAAGCCACTTAAATTGTTATTATAAGAAATAAAACATATTACAACTTTTCATGAAATTTTGTACAGCCACTAAAAGTTATGTAGAGAAAAACTATCAAATGACCTCGGGAGTTGCCTGAAATTTATATTTTATTTGGTAAAGGAAATTACAGGGTAATATAGAAGGCATCATTGCATTTCTTATTAAGTTAAAACAATGTATCATTATACAAAGAAACCTGCTTGCATTTAAAAAGGGTAAATCGGGAGTCCTTTTTGATCTTATAACTTATAAGGGTAACCTCAGATTAAAAGCTGTGGGCAGATGGGGTGGGGATAGTTTGAGAGGAGACATTAATGGTTCATCTCCTCTGTTCTTATGTATTTTCAAGCTTTCCTGTAAGCATGTTTTGTAACATGCACGTGCAAAGAATTATACTTCTGTATGCCAGTTACACTGTTGTTTAGCTCCTGTTTAATTTGTTTCCCCAAAGGTGTCAAGCAGCCAACAAAACTTGTCCAGCCAACTATGTATGGAATCACCACATGTGCCGATGCCTGGCTCAGCAGGATTTTATCTATTACTCAAATGCTGAGGATGGTAAGTGAAAAAACACTTCTGTCTATATCTTATCTGGATTTTGATTATCATATTTTCATATTAAATTACCACAATATTCTGCTCATCACTCATTGAAATGAGTATAAAGTAGGATATCAGCTGCTTCCTTTGCTCTTACTTTTAACTTCTATGTAAAGACATGTTTACATACATTCCTTTACTGAAAAACTAAAAGGGAGGATGTTATGAATGCGTGTATGTTATGTCACATCCTGAACCAAGTAAGGTCCAGTGGATATGTATTGTGTTTTCCTAGACGCAACCAATGGATTCCATGATGTCTGTGGACCCAACAAGGAGCTGGACGAAGATACCTGTCAGTGTGTCTGCAGAGGGGGGCTTCGGCCATCCAGCTGTGGACCTCACAAAGAGCTAGACAGAAACTCGTGCCAGTGTGTTTGTAAAAACAAACTTTTGCCCACCTCATGTGGAGCCAACAGAGAATTTGATGAAAACACATGCCAGTGTGTATGTAAAAGAACCTGTCCTAGAAACCAACCCCTGAATCCCGGAAAATGTGCCTGTGAATGTACAGAAAACACACAGAAGTGCTTCCTAAAAGGGAAGAAATTCCACCATCAAACATGCAGGTAAGGAGTCTACAAAAACAGCGCTAATTCCCTTCTAGAAAATGCAATGTTCTCGACCCAGAGCCATTTTCTCAACCCACACTAGCAGCTGCTTATTAGAACGAAGCCAATAAATTATCTGAGAAAGAAATGCAGTTATTTAAATCAATGCTGTTCTTTCTTGACACTAGACTTTTGTGAGATTTTTAGCTTCTTTTGCTATATAGCAGGGCTAACTTAGAACATAGCATACTCTTGCCTTGGTATCATGAACTGGAGGGATTTCAGGATTACATGAGCACATTTGGTCTTTGAGACTTGATTAACCCCAAAAGCAACCCCAGAACATTGAGGCACAAAAACAAGCCTAGGTTATATTCAAAATTAAATCTTTGTCCTAGAGACTAATGTAGCAGGGTCCTATATAAGTTCTCTTAGAGAATGTATATATTATTTTAGAACTGCATTCAGCAGTCCAGGTCTGATGCCTCCAGAAATTATACTTCCAGGTATAATTTAGGACCACATGCTTCCGGTGCATCATTTTAATGCTTAAAAATAAAGCACAGCACCATTTCCTGCAGAATTTTATCAGAAAATGACATATTTGTACTAAATGCTTAATGAGAACTAGATAGATGTTCTAACTTGCTTTCTGTTGCTATGATAAAATGCATGCCGAAAAGCAACTAGGGGAAAAAGGGCTTATTTGACTTCCAGGTAACAGTCTATCACCAAGGGAAGTCAAGGCAGAAGCTGGAGGAATGGAAGGAAACCTGGAGGAACACTTTATATTACCTTGCTCCCAGACTTCCTTGCAGGGCCAAAGCCTACCTGTCTAGGGATGGTACCATCCACAGGGGGCTGGTCCTACATCAGTTAGCATTTAAGAAAATGTCTCATAGACATGGGCATAGGCTAGTCAGTTCCTTCTTTGAGATTCACTCTTCTCAGATGCCTCTAGATTTCTGTCAGGTTGATTGATGAAGCTAACTATGACAATAAATTAAAATGTTGTTAAAAGTCACTTGAACAACCGGAGAGACGACTTAGTGGTTGAGAACACATGGTACTCGGTCAGAGAACCTGATGGCTTCCAGCACCCACTTCACTCAGTTCACAACTGTCTTTAACTCCAGCTCCATGGGATCCAACACCTTCCTCTGGCATCTATCTATCTGACCACCTGTACCACATGGCATGTAACCAGAGACAAACACAGACATAAATACATAATTAAAAATTAAAAACAAAATCATTGGAAGTTACTCAAGATGCATTTTTTTGAAATGCTATTTTATTTTACCTGTATGGGTGTTTTGCCTGGATGTATGTCTGTGCACCATGTATGTTCCTGGTGCCCACAGAGGACAAAAGAAGACACTGGATCCCTGGAACTGGAGTTAAGCAGTTGCAAGTCAGTGTCTGGGTTCTGGGTACTGATCCTGGGTCCTCTGAAGGAACAGCAAGTACTTAAACCACTGAGACATCTTTCCTGCACCATCAGTCATTTTTTTACAGCATGGTTTTGTTCTCTTTTTCATCAAGAAAAATAAATGAGGTTCATGGACACAAAGACTTTCCACTTTTATGTCTGAATTTATATCTCTTTCGTCTCAGGAAAAAAAAAAGACAACTACTGTTTAATCTAGATCTTTGTTTTCAATGGTTTTGCCATATGCCTTCAATGTTGGTCCAGCAGCCACACCTTTGCTTAAGATACCTCAGTATCCTCAGCTCTGTCTTCCTGCTCCCTCAGTTCATGAAGATTGCAGATTTCTCTTGTTTTATTGTCCTCTTACTTTGATGCTGAGAACACGTCATGCTGTTTGTCAGAGTTGCTCCACTTCATATGGCTTTCTCCACTCTTCCATCTCCAATCTCAGCAGGGACTCTAGCCTGGCAGAGGTCTCTCTGTTAAACTGTGTTTAAGCCTCTGAGTTCCTGGATCCAGTAAAGATCATCATATTTTATCTAAAACCATGGTTTTCAACCTTCCTAATGCTGCAACCCTTTTAATTCAGTTCCTCCTGTTGTGGTGACTCCCAACCATGAAATTGTTTTCATTGCTATATTGTAACTGTAGTTTTGATACTGTTATGAATCATAATGTAAATATCTGATATGTGACCCCTGGGAAAGGATCATTCAACCTCCCCATGGGGGTCATGAACCATAGGTTGAGAACTACCTATTTAGAGTGTCCTTAATGTTTCTATTTTTCTAGTTCTCTTCTCAGAGTCCATGAGATTCTAGTGTCCTGCTGTTCATTAACTTTTCTCTTTCATTGAGTCTCTTCTTCTGTCTACCATTTAAATACAGACAGTACCCTTTCAAAGTCTAAAAAAAGCCATTATCTTTTGATTTTTAATATTGTATCCTCATAACTGTTTATCATTTGTCTTGTACCTCAGTAAGTAGAGCCGGTCTTTTGAGTCTCAAGAGTTTGTGTTCTCATTTTAACTTATAATTCTGAAGATTTGTCATTTATAGTTACTGAATAGTAGGGTGCTACTAAATCCAGGAATTTCATTGACTGTATTTTTCTCCTGCGTTGTTGCAGACTTCCTTACAGGAAAATTAATACTTACTTTAAAAGACATTTTGAATAATACACATTTTCCAATTTTACTTGCATATTCATACTCCACTTAGCAAAAGATATTTCCAAAATACAACATTATATCCACAAGCATACAGCTGTTATATTTCAGCAAACCTGATTAAGCCATGTTCCATATTGAATCTTTTTTTCAATGAATCTAGTACATATTGCCAAATTTGAATTTTTTGTGACTGTACATAAACTAGCCAGACATCATAATTTTCTACGGAGAACTGTCACTTTAGCTAAGTAGATCATATTTATATCTTTATATCTTTGCTTAACAAATCTTTCATAAGATTCTGTCCTGATTTTCTGGTATCAAAGGTTTAAGCTGGAGTGTCCTGGGCAAGGGGCCATGGAGCAATACTCCCAGCCCTGAACCATATCACTAGGTTAAGTCTTTACATTTACTGCAAATTGTAGTGTGCTCATTTTTCTAAGTGTATAATCCCCGAGGTTATGATGTCAAATGGATGGCGCAAAATGGAAAATTGTGATATATATATATATAGTTATATATATATATATAGTTATATATATAGTTATATATATTATAAAGTTGTAATATACATATGCACACTTCTCTTAATATATATTTCAATGAAGAAAGGCAGAGTGTTTTCTTTTTCCTGCCTTAATCATCAGCTGTCATTGACCACTGAGAACCTTATGCTTTTCTAATAAAGAAATTGTATTCATTATGTAGTTATGAATATTTTTAAAGTTCTTAACAAGACTTTTATACCATCATCCTCTAAAGCTCAGACAACATTCCAGAAATAAGGACTGAAAGAATGTAAGAGTTAGGAAGATAGAGCAAAGGGTGGCAGACTGTCTTCTTCTAGGAAAGACACAGCCATCACAATTATAAGCTAACTGTAGTTATAGATGCTCACATCTGGGTTATGCAGGAATAGATCTATGTGGGTCAAGGATGAAGGAGAGGCTAAATACAACCCCTTATGGCTGAATTATTTGTTCCTGGTAATTCAGGGAGAGAGGGCTCGTTGCCGTCAGTTGTATACCCACTCATGACCTCCTCCCTCTCAGGCTCCAGTGAATCCTTCCAATCCAGTGATCACTCAGCTGGCCATGATTAAAATGAACAGTTCATAAACCAAAATAAAAGTCATGAATATGTGAAAGGGGCTGGTAGGGAAGAGAAGGAGTTGCTAGGGGTGGCAGGGAGATAAGAGAGAGTAAAAGATGAGAGTAATCCGGAGGCATTATATATGCACATGAAATTGTCAATGATAAAATGAATAAAATTAACAATTTTAAATATGTTTTAAAAGATCATTGGCTGTGCTTTCCTTTCTACATCAAATGAGGTGAAATTTGAATTGTTTAAGGGTCCTTACTTTTACTTTCTGGTCCATTACACAGTGAGGCATATTCCTCTTCCATGACATTTGTCAAAGCTAGAGTCAATTCACTATAGCAAACAGAACTTCCAAAAGTCAAATGATGAGTAATTTGTTCTTTCACCCACTCCCAGCAATTGGAAGTCTAGTGTGGATGAAGAAGGGCCCCTAACTGTTCATGTTTCCCCCTACCATCCGGAGTACAGGTGGAGAAGGATGAGTTATCCACCATCATCCAGCCAGCTGCAGAGTAAAAACACAAGAGTGTGGATGGGGCTGCTCGCTAAAGACTATGGTTTTGCCAAGATGGCTGGGTTTAATTGCCTGGAAGTCTGGGTCCCAGGCACATCCCAGACTTGTGTGAACATTGCCAGACTTATGTGATCACAGGAAATCAGCAGACCTTAAATACTCACTTTCAAAATTTCTGTTTTATGTTACTTTCATCCACAAAGCAGAAAGCACTTCAAAAGAATTAATGCTTACAATAGCCCAGCTTTTCATTGCTATGTCCACAAGAGAGACATGTTTTTAAAGGCTTTTCCACTCCTCTACAGTTCCGTAAACATAAACACACACTTAAACATTTATAAGCCCAGAAACACATTTATAATGAAATTAGTAATTTTTCCTGGTTTAAACTTAAGAAAACATAAAAGCTGATTTTTAGCATCATGACTTTCGACTTTGGTCTTCACCATGTGTTTCTCTCTGTTTTTCTAGCTGTTACAGACGGCCATGTCCCAATCGACTGAAGCATTGTGATCCGGGACTGTCGTTTAGTGAAGAAGTATGTCGCTGTGTCCCATCATATTGGAAAAGACCACATATGAACTAAGATATACCAGTTTTCAGTTCGTCATTTTACTGTCTTGAAAAAACTGTTGCCACGTTAGAACTGTTTATGCACAGGAAGACTCTGTGGGGCCGTGGTGACAGAGGCCCAAGTCTGTGTTTCCTGGACCATGTGGTTAGCTGCAGGAATGGACGGGCGCTCATCTGAAAAGACCTCTTCAAAGAATGGTTTCCTACCAGTGACCAGACAGCTGAGGTTTTTCTCTTGTGATTTAAAAAAAAAGGAAAAAAAAAAAAGAATGACTATATAATTTATTTCCACTAAAAATATTGTTCCTGCATTCATTTTTATAGCAATAACAATTGGTAAAGCTCACTGTGATCAGTATTTTTATAACATGCAAACTATGTTTAAAATAAAGTGAAAATTGTATTATTAGCTGTGAAGTTCAGTCCATTGCCATCTTACATTATATTCCAGGTTTTAGGAAATGAAATGTCAATTTCCAAAATTCTCTCATCACAGATATGTGAGTTGTCTTCCGTTTTTTAAGTGAGGAGTACTCTGCAGACTCAAAGCAGATATCATGGACACTGTGCATTCATTTACATTCTGGATACACTGGATAAGGCCTACATTTTTAATTTTGATGGAAAAAGGAAGAGAGGGAGTGAAAAAAATCAAATTGACAACAGCAAGATGTTTTTTTTTTTTTTTAAAGCAAGTTCAATGGTATTTAAAGAGAAAAATCATGAAGATCATAGTCAACCTCGTTGAATCCGACAGGCTAGCATGATCCATGTTCATCCAATGTTCTCTATCTTTGAAACTCATCTGAAATCCAAATCATTTTTCAACTCATTTCTTCTAAAAATGAAACAAAACATATTATGTGTAAGTTACTATCCATTTGGCAAATCATTGTTAGATTTCATACACTGGTAATGTATTAATTATTTTAGCTATTTTAGCAAATAAAATCTTAGCTTCATTTGGTGAGCCATCTGAGACTTTGTAAAGGTTTGAACCCGATACAAGGACTGTTATGTATTAGCTTGAATATCAATCTAAATCTTGTGTTTCTTAAAATATATTGGCAAAACAAAACAATTAAAAACAAAATCCACTAAACTAAAAATTAAAGCCAGAAGTATCCCAGAGACAAAAAAATTTATTTGTCCCTGGAGGTGTAATAATTTTGATGGAAAAGCAAGAGTAGCATAGACAAAGATAATACATTACCAGAGAAGCTTGCAATTTTATGTGGACCATAAAAATTCAACACATTGTAATAAATGTTTGGGTGGGGTTTTTTTTACCATCAGTATAGACGGACTAGCGCTAAAGCTGAGCAGTTGTTTAGAATATCCACATATGTGATTTAACAAAAAGCTGAAAATCAGAGTGAGAATGCTCTTAAACTCTGCAAAGAATCCCAAGATACCATGGCTGATCCAAAAGATAAAGCTGAGAAAACACTAGAAGCTCACAGCAACAGCTAATAGATCCAAAACTTGGAAAGTTTATAAACAACATTTCATGTCCAGAAATCTAATATTGTACACTCAGTCTAAAAGGCTGAAGGCAAAAAAAAAATGTTTTGCTAAGCAGTTGTGTAAGATTTAGCTTCCAAATTGCTTTTGAAGGAGGTTTTAATATTTACAAACTGTTTGAGTGAAACTGATTCCATTATTAGAATGTCTAAAAATACCTCCTTTCCTCCATATGTGCACCACTTAGAACAGAGTTGAACGGTGTGAATATAAGATTAAATTCCTCAGTGCGTGATATAAAAGATGAAGAAAGGGCTATGAGCTTGCCTGGACTCAAGCTTTTCTTTGTGTACACCTTGCTCCTGGAGGAATGCCACCGAGTGGTGGAGAGAAGAGTTAGATGCTCCAGGCGAGAGGATGTGCATAGAATAGTTTCACCACAGTGCTACCCTGAACTATGGTCTAAGTTTCAACCTAGAACATGCAGACAGGGCTGAAGGGAAATCTTCAGATTCACACTTTTCTGTGTGACTCTGCTGTCGGCAAAGCATGAGCTTTAACTAGAAGACATTTCAAAAGATACTTTTTGAGTTTATGAGTTCTAGAATGCTCTCAATTAATATATCATTGAATCCTTTAAAAAAAATCACATATGATACCCAAATAACTATTTAATAAAATCAGTGACACATTTTAAAACACTACTTACAATTACTAGCTGATCTATCAGTGTGCTTGAATTTCTGTTCTTGTCATTATTTTGTTCACTGGAAAGAGACTGTTGCTCATTTACAGGACCTGGGATCCTTTTAATTCCAGAGATGACAACTTACTGCTTCAAAGAGGCATGCTGTGGTAGGAGAATCCAGTCTCCTTGGGCATTGAACTGCAAATCATGAACCATGTTAAATTCTGGCATACCTGTGTCCCTAAGAAAATCACCAAGTTCCCTGAGTCTCAGCATATTAGGCTTTGAAGGGAAAGAGCGGATTAATGCAGTATTTAAAGCCCTGGCTCTAATGTTACAATTTGTCTTAACTATAGAGGAAAATCAAAGCCACAACAACTGAGAACTTCATGGAAGCGTCATTTAAATGCTTCATATATGAAATTATAAATAAAATTCTGCCTCCCTCATGTAGTCCTTCTAATTTTCTCTTTAATCCTGAGTAGTGTAGATAGCTAGGAAGCGCCATTTGTCCCGATCTCTTAATATAAAAGGTTGGCTCATATAGAAGCAGAAATTTTTCTTTCGTAAATATCTTAAAAGTCAAAACCATGCAACTTTTGTAGAATGACATTAAGATTTCTTGTATCCTTCCAAACCTCAATCAAATGTACATAACTCACACTTAATCCAGAGTCTTTGAAACAGAAATTGACTTTGACCTATGGCTGTTGTCCGCCATTCTGACCATAGCATTTGTTTAGGCATTAAGTAGGATTTGGAGTGTACACATTTATAAGTAGAGGGACCAAAATGCTCAGAATGTTCGTTTGGTTGACTCATCAGTATTAACTATATAACAGGCTCAAGACAAGGGGGTCCACAACAGATAATGATAAATGTTTGATTTCATGAAAGTCACTAAGACAAAATTAAAAGCTCGTTTTTCAAAAATGTGAGTTATGACTGATTGCCTGAGAAACAATCTATTCTATGTAGCCGCATACAGAATTTCATCCTTAATTTCAGCAACGAGACAGGAAATCAAGCCCTATAATTTCACCCCACTTAGGAGGGTGAGACAGGAGGATTGCTGTTAGTTTGTACCCAATGGCCATTAATACACAAGCTAGTTCCAGCACAGCTTGAGATACATTGTGAGAACCTCTTTAGAAAACAAAAGATAAACAAAACACATTACTTTTATTTTTATTTACTTGTTCATTCGTTTTGGAGACGGGATCTCGTGTAGTTGAGGCTGACATTGGACTTCTGGACCTAGTGCTCTCACCTCCCATGCTCTGGGTCACCAGGTTCAGCTTTGTCACAACTGACAGGAGAAAACGGTTCCTGTAGGATTCCACACACGCTGTGTCTTGTAGCAATGTTTTGGGTGGGCTGCTGTGGCCGCTTTGTATTTTTAAAAACCTTTTTGAAAAAAAAAATCAGTCTTTCTGACATGTAATATACAGACAGAGTTTCAATAGAATTTTATTGAATGGTTACTATACCTACAAACTATGATGATATTACCGAGGGCATCTATCTCAACGTGGTGGTATCGCTTTAAACGGCACCAGGATGGCGGAATGGCTGAAGGCCGGGGTTCACTTTCTAGTTCATGCTTCATATTTCTTTTAAATTAGAATGTTTTAAGATTTGTGTGTGTGTGTGTGTGTGTGTGTGTGTGTGTGTGTGTGTGTGTGTGTACCACATACATGCAGAGGCCTGAAGGTGGTACTGGATTGAGGTACTAGGGGTTAGTCAGAGTCCCTGCAGGCACACAGATATGGAAAGGGAACATAGGCAAGTAATACAGATGTCAAACATCCAGCTCCTTCCTGACCTCCCGGACCTAATGACAGAGGCCTGGCAACTGAGCAACTGAAGACACAGTCTGGGCAGCTCTTGTTCCCATCAGCAGACCTGCCACCTGCTCCTGCTTGTGCTCTGCACCAACAAGTCAGATAAGTTTAAAGGCAGATCAGGACATGTTTAGCCCAAGTAGCCTTTCTTTGTTTATGCTGGCCAACCTTGATTGGGAGAAGACCACGAAAGACCATTAAAGCACTCAGCCCTCCAGGAGAGGCCAGCCTAGTCTGCTTCTCCTTGAGAAGGCCAGGCAAATACCATGACAGGCTCCTGATAACTCGGTTAAGATCCAGGCCTCAGTTCCTGCCTCGTGAAACTGGATAGGCAGTTTCTGAGGAAGCCAAGAACAAGGAACAATTAATCTTCCATGCTTCTGACGTCAGGGATGAGGGAGATAGCATGTACCAAGCCTGGGCCACTGGGCCGGCCCCCACATTTAGCAGCCCAAGGTAATCACCAAAAAGGACAGAGCCTGGGACTTATCCAGGCCTGCCCTAAAATGGAAAAGCTTTAGCCTTAGGCAGTCCTTGTTAGCCCTAGCCAACTAGGAATACACTAATATGATTGTCCGTCATATAACCCAGTCATATCTGAGATGACCTAACTGTCCCTGAAACTCCCCTTTAGCTGTGCTTAAAAGGAGCCTGCAAACCTCTCTCACGGTTACCATTTTGCCTTTATGTAGGATGTGCAGCCCCAGCATGCTGGGACCTTTATTCTCCAGGAAATAAATGCTCTGGTTGATTGCATGGGTGGATGGTGATCTTTTGTGGGATTTCTCCAACACCCTAACACTCTTCCTTCCACTTCTCCTCCCCTTCTTCCTCCTTTCTTCTCCCTTCCATCCCTTCCTTGCCCCACCCAGCTGTTCTTCACTTTTTAAAGGTGTCTTTCATCTGTCAGTTCTGTGGCTGGGTCTGAGATGTTTTTCCCTTGCTGCTACCTAGTGTTTCTAGATTTCTTTTTCCTGCCTCTTATTCGTCTAACAGGCAGAGAAAACTGACTGATTCTAGACACCTTACATGGTGACAGGATCCCTTGAAACCAGAATTGCTGGCAGTTGTGAGCCACCCGAAAGCGGTTCTGGGAATTTTATTCCAGGCTCCTCTGTAAGATGAGCAAATGCTCTGACAACTGAGCTTTCCAGCGCCCTATTACAGTTTTAAAGGAACTGTTTTATTTCTCTCTGTAGTCACTCATCCTTAAGCAGTAACCCTTTAGGCCTGCTTTTGGTTTGTTGGTTGGTTTGTTTTTCTTTTTCCTTTTGTCCGTGCTCTGATGTGTTGGCAAACACTGCTCAAAGGCAGGAGAAGGTACACTCAGAATCAGATGGAATTTTAATATTTAAGATCGAACACTCTCAGTTTTCCCTGATTCTATTCTAGACATTGCACTGAAATACTGGGATTCATTTTAAAACATTGTTGCTTTTTAGATTTTTTTAATTAACATTCAAAATAAGAGTCATTATGGCATTTTCATATCTGCCTTGTTGACCCTTTCCTCCCATTCCCCTCCTTGATCCCTGCCTCCCTCCAACCCTCAGGATCCCTCACCATTTCTTCATGTTGTTGTGTTGGAAGCTCATATTCCCCTCAGGATACACAGTCAGCAAAGTATCAGAGACCTGACCTTGGACTTGTTCCCATGATGAAGGGAAAATGAAGAGAGAGCAGAAATGAAGAAAAGAAGAAAGCAGGTATAAAAGAGAAGAGAAATCAGATAGGATAAGAAAGGCAAACAAGAAGAAAAAACAAACACACTACATTTTAAAGTAAAAATTAATGATGTCTACCATGTTAGACAGGGACCGGGAAGATGTGCTAATTCTTAAGCTGCATAGAAATATTTCAGTAATTTGTGAACAAGAATGACAAAAGAAAATGTACATTTCCTATTGAAACAACTTTGAATGAGACCGTAAATGAGTAATACCATCATTGTTTTATAAAATTTTTGTTTCAGTAAACATTGAAATATAGCATAGAAAGATCTTTGTGATGAAAAACTTCAGCTCTGTTTTCCATGTGGATGTGTTGGATGTTACTTCATCCCCAATCATCCCCAGTGGTGCCTTGCAGTTAAGAAGGTCAATGGGAAACCTAAACTATCCTTTCCCACACAGATTAAGGACAGATGTGGCTAAATGAAAATTCATATCATGTGAGAATCTCATTCTCTATCTCACTGTGGGTTTTCTCTAACACAGTAGATGACTTATTTCCTCTCGCATTAGACGACAACTCTTTGTTCCTGTGACATCAGGGTAGGCAATCGTGATTGGCAATTTGCTTGACAGAGCACCTACAGAAAGCTTACTTTAGCCATAGTGTGTATTTGTAGTCTGTGCTTCATGAATCTAGGGTTTCAATATGCTGAAGAGGTTTTCTACATTGTAGTTTATTTGAAAACACTCTGTCCAGTCTCTTTCTGCTCTTGAAATAATCTCAGAAATGTATGTTAGACCTAGGAGGGGTTTTTAATAATTATAGAGGATTGTCTCTCATTTTTAGGATAAAACAACTATACCTGGAACTGGTAAAAAACTTTCGCTTCACCACACAGGTAGTGAGGGCACAACAGCTTAAAAACGGGGAAAGATGGTCTTTCCTCATGTTCTTTCTGCTCCTACAGTAACACATATGTGGGCTGCACTGAAGTACCAGCTGGAGAATCAGACTGTTAGTCCTAATTTGATCAATGTAGCCTTGTAGTTATTGTTATTGTTGTTGTTATTATTATTATTATTAATCTGTCTTACGTCAAAATATTGGGGGGGGACATTATTGTAGGCACAAGCATAATTCTTACACCAGATTCGTATTCCTTAATTCTCTCTGCCTTTGTGAAAAGCTGCTGTACCAAGTACTTTGATTTTTCATCTATCATGGTATCTTCCTCCCTGCCCTCCCACTCTGTCCCTGTTCCAGCTTGACCCTCCCATTTCCCTATGTTCTCATCCTCCACATCTCGCCCTCTGCCACCCCCCCCCACACACCCAGTCCACTCATGTAGATCTCATCCATTTCTCCTTCACAGGGTCATCCATGTGTCCCTCCTAGGGTCTCTTCCTGTTAGCTAGCCTCTCTGGAGCTGTGGGTTGCGGTCTGGCCATTCCTTCTCTCCCATTTAGTATCCACTTATGAGTGAGTACATACTATGTTTGTCCTTCTGAGTCTGGGATACCTCACTCAAGATGACATTTTGTAGATCCATCCATTTGCCTGCAAATTTCATGATATCATTGTTTTTTTACCGCTGAATAGTACTCCATTGTGTGTATGTGCCACATTTTCTTTATCCATTCTTCAATTGAGGGGCATCTAGGTTGTTTCCAGGTTCTTGCTGTTACATATAATGCTGATATGAACATAGTTGAGCATGTGTTCTTGTGGTAATATTGAGCATTCCTTGGGTATATGCCCAAGAGTGGTATAGCTGGGTCTTGAGGAAGAATTGTTCCCAACTTTCTGAGAAACTGCCATACTGATTTCCAGAGTGACTGTACAAGTTTGCATTCCCATCAACAGTGGAGGAGTGTTCCCCTTGCTCCGCATCTTCTCCAACATAAGCTGTCTTCAGTGTTTTTGATCTTAGCCATTCTGACAGGTGTAAGATGGTATCTCAGAGTTGTTTTGATTTGCATTTCCCTGATGACTAAGGATGTTGAGCAATTCCTTAAATGTCTTTCAGTCATTTGAGATTCTTCTGTTGAGAATTCTCTGTTAAGCTCTGTAGCCCGTTTTTTAATTGGATTGTTCAGTATTTTGATGTCTAGCTTTTTTAAATTTAATTTTATTTTATTTTACAATACAATTCAGTTCTACATATCAGCCATGGATTCCCTTGTTCTCCCCCCTCCTGCCCCCCTCACCTTCCCCCCAGCCCACCCCCTATTTCTACCTCCTCCAGGGCAAAGCCTCCCCCAAGGACTGAGATCAACCTGGTAGACTCAATCCAGGCAGGTCCAGTCCCTTCCTCCAAGGCTGAGCCAAGCAACCCTGTATAAGCCCCAGGTTTCAAACAGCCAACTCATGCAATGAGCACAGGACCCGGTCCCACTGCCTGGATGCCTCCCAAACAGATCAAGCCAATCGACTATCTCACCCATTCAGAGGGCCTGATCCAGTTGGGGGTCCCTCAACCATTGGTTCATAGTTCATGTGTTTCCATTCGTTTGGCTATTTGTCCCTGTGCTTTATCCAACCTTGGTCTCAACAATTCTTGCTCATATAAACCCTCTTCTTTCTCGCTAATTGGACTCCCGGAGCTCCACCCAGGGCCTAGCCATGGATCTCTGCATCCAGTTCTCTCAGTCATTGGATGGGGTTTCTAGCATGGATGTCTAGGTTTTTGAGTTCTTTATATACTTTGGAGATCAGCCCTCTGTCAGATGTGGGGTTGGTGAAGCTCTTTTCCCATTCTGTAAGCTGTCGTTTGGTCTTATTGACTGTGTCCTTTGCTCTACAAAAGCTTCTCAGTTTCAGGAGGTCCCATTTATTAATTGTCACTCTCAGTGTCTGTGCTACTGGTGTTATATTCAGGAAGTGGTCTCCTGTGCCAATTCATTCCAGACTATTTCCTACTTTGTCTTCTAGCTATGTCTCAGAAGGCTACTATATACTCAACTTCCCTTTTAATGCATTTCTGTCCTATATTAGTCATAGTTGCCATAAAGTAATATCCAAGGTTTGGGCTTAAAGAACATAAATGCATTTTCCCCTCAGTTTTAGAAGCCAGAAATCCAAGATGGACTTGGGGTTGGGCTCTGGTGGGACCTCCCAGCTTTCCTCTATCCACCTTCTCATAGCATCCACACATGGACATGCTTTGGTCAAATAGTAGAGATATATGCTGTCCCATTGTGAGTAAATCACACTACAACTTTTCTTCTCTGTTCTGAATGACTGCTTCATTTCAGAAGGCAAAAGGCTGGGTCCTCTACCAGTTTTTTTACCTAATACGAGTATAGAATTTTATAAATTCCTCCAGATGCTGCCTACCATCTGTCTGACAGTCTATTTTTAGTGTTTTGTTATTAAATTCTCAGACCTACTTAGAAGAAGTGAGAGATTTCATGAGTCAGGTGTGGTTTCTGTCCCCACATCTTACCCTTTTAGAAAGTCACAAATTACACTGAGCTTTGCCAACATGGAGAAAGGAAAGTTGGTGTCCTCCATAGCTCACACTCTCTTGTGAAGAGTCCCCCAAGGATTACAGAATTTACACCAGTATCCATGACCACTGACATGACAGGAAATTTAAGAGACCCCAGTGATGATACGTTGGACCAAAGAAAATATGTAATTACTTCCTTCTCTTCTCATGACATTTTTTATTGTTGGTAATCAGGTAAAGATATAAGATCTTTGTCAAAGTCAAAAACCATTTGGAGTGGGAAGACACTTGGAAGGAGAGCAGAATGTCAGTTCCTGAAAGGAAGTGTTATTTGCAACTCAACTAAGGTTTTGTGTCAAACCACAAATGCTCCTTTGGCATTAATTTGGTAACTGGCAATAGAACGCATGGATTGCTGAATTATTTTTCAAATTTAAATACATTAAAATAGTGTTTTTAGACTCTGCCAATGGTGTGTGCCTTAAATTAAAATATATTAAGATAGAAGAATTTTAAATTCTAAACATTTGTCCTTATACCCACAGATAAGTGTAGTTCTCATCATTGATCATGCAAATTTTATTTTGCAACCATTGAGGTCTATTACAGAAAACCACAATCTATCAAAGTGCAGAGTTGTTGAGCCCAGTCCAAATAGATACATCTACCAAACAATTTTCATGCCTAAGGCTCAGAGTCATCGCAAAAGGCGGGCAGAAAGACTGTAAGAAGGGGAGGATCAGGGACTTGGCTTTGAGATTGTGTCTCCTAAGAATATCAGGAGGTTCACACACAAAGTCTCACCAACATGGTTTTCTAAACATGAGCTGAACTAGAAAAAGAGCAATAGACATGCTAATGTGGATGGCCTCAACTCTACACAAAGTACTACAAAAAACTACACTATGGAATGCTGAGAGCAGGAGGGAAATAGTCTTCCCCAGAGAAGAGAATGCCAATTGTATATCCAACAATTATTTATCCAGTATCAAATGGTCATCCCTGAAAACATGCATAAAAGTAACATTATTCAGACTGAGCAGATTGTATTTATGTATTTAGGAATATGTACATACACACACTTGGATATATATATATAAACAATTGATAAAAAAAAAAGAGGCCATGAATTTGAACCAAAGGGGGTATACGGGAGGATTTGGAAGCAGGAAATAGAAGGGGTAATGAAGTAATTATATTATAATCACAAAATAATAAAATAATAAATTATGGCAACCTTAAAAAAAACAGAAGAGTTCTGATATAAGTAATCTGAGCTCATTGTTTGTGGCAGATTAAAAGTTAATAAGTGAATATTATTAGATGTGATAGAATCATGCTTTAACTATAATTCCATTTTAGTGTATATGCACCCATACACTGCTTACCTGGACTTTCTTAGTAGGATAAGGTCTGATCAATGGAATTGGTTATTGGCTTTTTTGCAGGTTATAATGCCTTTTATGTTTTCCAAACAGAAGCAAAGTAAGTTGCCAATGACAAAGGAAATTTAAAATATTATACTTGACAGCCTTCTATATAAAGCAAATAATAGTTATATTTTAAAGAACAATAGAAAATATAATCTCAAATTTAATTTTCCTCTCTTATTCTGTTGCCTGCCTTTGTATGTTATAAAATACCTAGCTAAGCATGATGAGGCCTGTCTTTCATCACAGTACTTGGGAGGCAGAAACAGACAAATCTCTGTGAGTTCCTGGTCAGCCTGGTCTACATAAGTTTCATGACTGCCAGAATTACCTAGCCAGACCATTTTTATAAATAAATAAATAAGCAAGCATGTAGTAGAATATTATTTTAAGGTGTGTTACTTTTGTTTATATTGTATTTGTTTAACTCTGTAAAGATGTGTTACTGTGCCTGTGTAAAACACCTGATGGTTTAATAAAGAACTGGCCAATAGTAAGGTAGGAGAAAGGATAGGTGGAGCTGGCAGGCAGAGATTATATATAGAAGGAGAAAACTGGGAGGAGGGATCTAAGTTCTAGGAGCCAGAGAAGGAGGAGGACTCCAGGGGCTAGCCACCCAGCTACACACACACACACAGCAAGCCACAGAGTAAGAGTAAGATACAGAAGTAAGAGAACGGAAAAAGCCCAGAGGCAAAAGGAAGATGGGATAAGTTAAGGAAAGCTGGCTAGAAACTAAGCCAAGCTAAGGCTGGGATTTCATAAGTAATAGTAAGCCTTTCTGTGTGAATTTATTTGGGACCTGGGTAGTAGGTCCCCAAAAAAGAGTAAAAATCAACAGCAAAGCAAACAAATGAAGCTTTAAGATTTATTTTGTGTGTGTGTGTTTGTGTGTGTGTGTGTGTGTGTGTGTGTGTGTGTGTGTGTGTAGGCACACACATGTGCCTATGTGTGCAAATGCTCACAAGGTTCAGAAGATCTTTTGGAGTTGCATTTACAGAAAGTTGTGAGCCTGGCTGCTCACACCAGAGTCTGGCCTTCTGCAAGAATGCCAAGTGCCCAGGCCTGCCAGGGATCACTGAAGAGGTCTCCTCAACATTCAGGCCCTGAAGCACAGGAGTGATCCCTCCCTAATAAATGGCTCTTTTGTGGCCACCCATGACTACTATAGGTTATCCCTGACCTCCTTGTCCAGCAACAGCTCCTGTGGAAGTGCTGAGTACCCCACCACCTGGTTCTCCCCAGAACTAAGCATAGCCTCTGGTGTGCCAGCTACTTTTTTTGGGAAGTCCACCCTCCAATTCATGTCCACAGTGTTGGAGTCTCCTGAGCGCTCAACATAAATCCACCCCCAACACACCTCCGCCAGCCTCCAGAAGTGAAATGACCACTGATGGCCTGGCTTCTAAAACTATGAAGAAACTAGTCATTCATCCTGGCCAGGCCAGCACTAGGGCCCCATCCTGGCCCAGCAGAAAAAGTGGCTGTCGCAAGCTTCACTGTTGCTAGGCTGGAGCCCCATCCACCCAACCACCCCACTGTGAAAAGTAGGCAGGCTGCCACAAGCAGCAGACACCAGCAAGAGTTGGATAGAGCCTGATGGTGGTGGTGCACAACTTTAATCCCAGCACTCAGGAGACAGAGGCAGGCAGATCTTTGTGAGTTCAGGGCCAGCCTGGTCTGCAGAGTGAGTTCCAGGACAGCCAGGGCTACACAGAGAAACCCTGTCTGGAAAAACAAATCAAAACAAAACAAAAAACAAACAAAAAAAGAGTTGGATAGAGCCCTCCTCTTCTCTCACTGCCCTGAGCTTTCCTGACTCATAACTGTTCCTTGCACTAAGCAGAAAATAAACACCCACCAGCCATCCCCCAACAAAAAGAAAAGCATATCAAGTGCTCCTAACTGCTGAGCAATCTCTTCAGCCCCTTAGCCAATGAAAAATTAACCAATCAGTAAAATATTCGTTACTATAGCAATTCAATTTTAAAATGTTTGATGCTATCAACTAATTTTTTTCTTATCACCAAAGAAATCTAATTATGATTTGCTGAGAAGTTTATTACAAATGAAATAGAATTTAGGAACGTTAGACAGAAGCTTTCTTATCAGAGTTGTGTCAAGCCCTGCAAAGAGAGTAAGTACATGGTTCTGATCCCTCTCCGACTTCGCTTTTTCATATGTACAGCCTGCTGACCTCTTCTATTTTCAGAATAAGATGATTTTCAATCTCTCAGAGCCTCCTGAATTTCTATGACAGCTAGTTATATTTATATGAAGCCAGACAATTTCAAGTTCCCTGAAATATTTTCTCCATAGCTACATACATTAACTAGTCAACTCTTGAGATATATCTAAAAAGAAAATCTTAGCCATCTCAAACCAAAGGAATGAGTTTCATTGAAATGTTTCCTGCCTTCGGTGCCTTGTCAGATAGAACTATTAAGTGTTATACAAAGTTTAACTCAAACTGAAATTAAATAGACACAATTGAAGTCCAGCCTAACTTGTAGAAAAAGAAGAAAAAACTTAATCAGAAGAGTTTAATTTTGCCGGGCGGTAGTGGTTCATGTATTTAATCCAAGCACTTGGGAGGCAGAGCCAGGTGGATCTCTGTGAGTTCGAGGCCAGCCTGGTCTACAGAGTGAGATCCAGAACAGGTACCAAAACTACACAGAGAAACTCTGTCTCGGAAAAAAAAAAATTTTTCATTTTGCAAGATTTATGTACCTTTTTCCTTGGGTTGATGAGGGAGTGTAAGGCACATATAAACAATGGAAAAGCTAACAAGTCTGTTATAGTTATAATTTTCTTCATTGAGAAATTTGTTATATTTATTTTTTCATCATTATATCAATTTAAATTTTTATTGTAGATGATGATCTGTTCTCCATTGGAAATATTGCACCGAGGACCATCTGCCAAGATGAAAGACATTTTGCAGGACTAGTTGAGTGCTCAGAATCAGAGCGTCTCCTAAGAGCTAGAGTCCCAACATTATTTTGTACCTACAATCAGCATACATGTTAATGAAGGACTTTGGTAAGTTGATTAACGCTTCAGTCAATTGGGGTAAGGTTTTGGAAGTCAACCCAGAAAGGAAATACTCTACATGATTTCTCCTTTGCTGGATTCTGTTTTCAATATAAAAGGCCTACATTCTATCAATTGAAGTTTTTCTTTTTTATTTTCTGCATTTACTTCAGAGCTCTCTTGCACACAGTTGGACACTGTAAATGGAAGTCTTATGGGAGATTTCCAGGTTGAAGCAGTAAAAAGCCTGTGTGCAAAGATACAGCCTTTCTCTTCATTTCTAAGAGGCCACTCCAAAAAGATATTGTCTTAAAATGGAAGAGTCACAAATTTAACTAACTTAAAGTTTAAGAGGACTGGGCCCTCTGCATAACTGAGACAGTTGTATAGCTTGATCTGCTTAAGGGTCCCCCTGGCAGTAGGATCAGGATCCATCCCTGGTACATGAGCTGGCTTTTTAGAGCCCACTACCTATGGTGGGATACCTTGCACGGTCTTCATGCAGGGGGAGGGTCTTGGACCTACCCCTACTGAATGTACCAAGCTCTGCTCCCCATGGGAGACCTTATGTTGTTGGAGGAGGGAATGGGGACTGGGTTGGGGGGGAAGACTGGAGGTGTAGGAGGAGGGAAGAGAGGGGGATCTGTGATTGGTATGTAAAATGAATAAAAAATTCCTAAAAAAAAAAGATTGGGGAAGGCCATCTATATGGGAGAGTTGCCAAAGGTAAAGAAGATTACTATGAACAGTGAGAAGGAATTTTTATTACAGAAAATCACAGATACATTGGTTTGGGGCTGTTTGTTACAAAAATCGAGCCCCACCATTTCCTTTCTGGAGTATCCTTCCATTTTAAAGAAAAATTATTATCATTTGCATTATGTATTCTCATAAATATACATAGTACAATGCTACCAGTGTCCATTTCTTGTATTTCCTAAGGCCCTGAATAACAGTTTACATAGTGGGCTAATATTTGTTCTGAATTATTTCTATAAAGAAAAAATGAATGACATATTCCAAGATCTTGTTCGTATTGTTTAAGTTTATGCTGTCAGCTTGATAGAGAATTCTTGGCATGCTTTCCTTTAGTTTCATTAGCTTTTAGACACCGTTCTTCTAGACAATAATTTTTATTACTTCCTTTATTTTTGAGATTATATAATATAATTACATCACTTCCCTACTTTCCTCACTCCAAACACTCCCATATATCCAGCTGTGCTGTCTTGCAAATTCATGGCTTCTTTCATTGTTATTACATACATATATGTACATGTATATACAGACATACTTCAAAGCTAAGTCTTGCTCTAGTTTGGTCTTTGATTATTTGTAGTAACAATAAGTTTAAGCTTACAGCTTCTGTGATTTGTCATTAGATATTTAGTGTTTAAGTTTTTATGTCCTTTTTCATCTTCAGGAGAGAACCCAGGACCTAGTGCATAGTATGCAAGTGTTTAACCACTGAATTACACTCCCAGTACCAATCACACTTTTACACAGAATGTATGTACATGTTTTGTTGTTCACCTCACCTAGAATTGGCTGAACCCTTTGGAAATGCAGATTCTGGCTATTTTCAACTCTAGAGTTATGTCTCTTGTAATATTTCTTGCACAGAACCTACAGTTAGACTCCCAATAATTCTCACTTTCTCATAGCCACTCCCTTGTGTCATCCCACAGAAGTTTGTAGCAAGTTGGTCTACTAAAGCATACAGAGGAGTGAGTGGATGCCCCTGCTGGTACTGGATTGTGTGTCTCTGGGTTCTATCCTGAGAATGCCTGTGCACGAATTCATTTTTTTTCATTCATTTTATATACCAATCACAGATCCCTCTCTCATCCCTCCTTCTGTTCCCCCCTACACACCCTCTCCCATCCTGTATCCCTTTCTCCAACAGGGTAAGTTCTTCCATGGGGGGAAAACTAAGCCTGGTCTATTCAATTGAGGCAGAACCAAGCCCATCCCTGCTTTATCAGGGCTGAGCAAGGTGTCTGACTATAGGTACTGGGATCCAGAAAGCTGGCTCATTCACCAGAGATGCATGATTTCATTTATCTTTTGTAGAGCCCTTGCTCAGGGGAAGGCTGTTCTGTGAGTATGTCAGTGGAGAACATCTCTGTGGTAAGAAACTGGAGCTTCTTGCCAGAAGCCACAATGAGTTGTCTTGAACTTGGGTGCTTCACCAACACTTAGGTTGAAAAAGCATAGCCTCTGCCAGCATTCTGACTGCAAGCTCATGAAAGAACTTGTAAGAATCAGGCTTTCTGGCCCACAGCAACCATAAGATAATTAAAGTGCAGTGTTTAAATTACCCTGGGTTTTAGGATAATTTGTAATAGAAAAAATAGATATCTAACATAATGCCACTTTTCATTTATTATCTGTCAGTTCATTCTCCTTCTAAAATTCGTATTTGTGACATTTACCTTCTTAAATATATTATACTAAATTTGTTGTCTTTCTCTTATCATTTTTTTTTAATTTGGAGACAGTGTTTCTCTATTTTAGCTCTGGCTGTCATAGAACTTGCTCTGTAGACAGACTGGCCTCTAACTCAGAGATCTGCCCGCCTCGGTCTCCTGAGTACTGGGATTAAAGGCCTTCATCACCACCACCCAGCCTTTCTCTTATGATTTTTAAGCTTCTCATGAGTCTTCCTCGGGGCATTTGAGCTACTTTTCTCCTTGATATTCAATATTATTCAACTTTCCAAGGAGCAAATCTTTTGGAGTTATTTCCTAAGTGTTTAATTGGGAAGCTATATATGTATTTGAATTCCAATGAGTCATTACTGACATGTATAAAGTTATCCGCTCCTGCAGAAATACCTATAGTAATTGAATCTTTTCAAGACAGAGGAAATTTATTCTGTACAAGGAAATTTCTCCAATTTTGAGAGTCAGATCAATAATGCAACATGGACATGGGCATTCTTACAGATTTTAGAAAGTTCTCTTCATAGGATAGAAATTATGCTATGTATTTACAAGTGTTTTGACTCTTCAAAATTCTGTCAAATTTGTTGTAATGTTCTGCATTTGAAAACTTGAGAAATACTGATTATTTAATCTGGAGTCTAAGAATTATCATAACTAAGGTGGAAGCACTAATTTTATCTATCGCTGGGATTTTAATAATATTTTAAAGTGAAAAACTAAAGCTACATGAAGTGATGAGGGATGATAAAGTAGGGAGCAATATATTTTCTAATTTTTAGTAAAAAAAGAAAAACTTAGTGAAGTCCCTCTCGTGTGTCATCTACCTAGCCAGATTTCCCACACCCTTCTCCAGTGTCTGGTCCTGTTAATCTGCTTGACCATCCCCTCCACACAACCTCTGTAATCTGCCATATCTAGTCTGGATCCCATATTTTATGCCCAGGTCTAGTCTGGACACCCCTGCCTACTCTACAACCAATCTCTAGGCTTCTTCCTGGACCCAACATGCTTACCTCCCAACCCACAGGCCTCTCAAATTCCATACCCAACCTTTCCACCCATCCAGATCTGCCCCCACACTCCAAGCATCAGCCAGGTTATGAACTACAACAAAGACCAGATGGATTGATGATCCTAAAAGTGCACTATTGGCACATCTATGTTGGTGGCAACCAACAGCTCTCTATTTGGACTTAAGACATGCTCAACCACAGGGGAACTATGCCTCTTGCTGATATCCTAGCTAACTACCCAGGACTAGTGAAGCGATGGATCTTGGATAAGAATCTAAGATCACAACTTTACTAAACCAGCATAATTCTTAACTACATTCTAAATATCTGTCCTCAGCCCCACAGATAAGTATAGAGTTCTTACCCCTCATCAAAGATTCTTCTCTTTTCAACAATTGAGACCACTAAAAAAACAAAACAAATAAAAGACAAAGCAAAAAAAAAATCACACTTAGCCAAAATGCACAGTTGTGGAGCACAGTCCCAATGGATACATCTACAAAAACAAAACAAAAACAGACAACCAAAAAACAATTACTGCACATAAGGCTCAGGGAACATTTCATAAGAGGGGGCAGAAAGATTGTGAGAGCCAAAGCACCAGGGAGTTTGCTGTGAGATTGTGGTGTCTCCTAATGTTAAAATGTACACCCATCAAGTTTCACCAACATGACAGACTAAACACATCCTAAACAAGAGGAACAGTAGACATGACAAAGAAGACAGAGAAAAGACCAGGAGGCCTCAACAATACACAAAGAGCTAGGCAACTCAGGAATGCCGAGAGCAGGAGAAATCGTCTTCCCCAAGGAAGCACTCATCAATCAGTCTTCCAATACCAAATGGTCAGCCAGCCCTAAAAGCATATAGACAAGTAACGTTGTGCAGACTGAGCAGGTTATATTTATAAGTGTGTGTATACATATATGCATACAACAACAATTAATTTTTTAAAAGTCCAAGAATTTAAAAGAGAGCAAAGAAGGGTATGTAAGAGGAATTAGAGGGAGAAAGGAGGAGGGGGAAAGGATATAATATTATCTCTAAAGTAAAATAAATATTTTTTCAAGGTTTAGTATTCAAAGTATTAAGCTGAATTATAACTTTGTATACATATAATGCCATTATACTTTTAAAACTATATTTACCCTTAACTACTATCCCCCATCACCATCCATCCCTTTTGTTGTTCCCCTTTCTCCTCTCAAAATGTTCATCTGTCTCTTTTCATGTTACACAAATTCTCTTAGCTGTAATTGGAAGTTTTCCCATGTCTTACTTGGTCCTGCAGCTGCTCAGTCCCAAGTACCTATGGCTCAGACTTCTTGCTAGCTAGCTCTTATACTTTAACTCAACACATTCCTATTAATCTATGTGTTGCTATATGGCCGTGGCATTACCAGTCTGCTGGCATCTTGTTGCTCCTTGGGCAGCAGGCTGGCGTCTCTCCTACTCCACCTTTCTCCTCCCTGTATCTCTGCTTGGATTTCCTGCCTGTCTCTAAGCTGCCTTGCCATAGGCCAAAGCAGTTTATTTATTAGCCAATGGGAGCAACACATATTCACAGCCTGCAGAAAGACCATCTCACAACACTTAGCTGCTTTTGCCCAATCTTCAGATCTCTTTATCCTCACCCCCTAGGTCCCTTTCTATATTAATTTACTTCATATTTATCTATGTGTTATGCATATGCTTTTACATGAATTTAAATTCAGATTCATCAACTGACAAAGCATTACTCTTTCCAAGTTTGTCTTGTTTTAATATGATGATATCCATTTTCTTTCCTTTATCAAAATTGACATAATTTCATCTTCTTTTCCATGGCTTTGTAAAATTCCAGTGTGTATGTGTGTGTATGAGTGTGTGTGTGTTTTCTTTCTCTGTATCCTTACTTGCATTTATTGCCATATATTCTCTCAATAATAGGCATTCTGACTGGGATAAGACAGAATCTTAAAGGAGTTTTAACTTGATTTTCCCCAATGGCTATGTTTGTCGAACTCCTTTCAAATATTTATTGATGATTTGTATTTCTTCTTTTGAGAACTGTCTGTTCAGTTCTTAGTACACGTATGGATCAAATCAATCTGAATTAAAAAGGAGGATGCTATTGGAGAGCATATATTTTTAATTGCCTTCAAATAACATAAATTAAGGCACAAAGAATAGGAATGAACATAGAAAAAAATTGCTGGGGGGAGGTAAGGGCTATGTTTAGAATTAGAGTTAAGGTTAAGGTTATGTCAAGCCACATGTCAAACACTCTGAACACTCTTCTTTAAAAGTTTAAGAGAAATAAAGGGAGAGTCCTAGCACCTCAGAAATAGTGACCACGTTGTTATATTCATGTGCATATTTTAGCTGCCTTGAATGCAAAAGTACTTTGAAATCAGTATGATAAAGCAGTATTTTGCTCAAAAGGCCTTTTTTCTTCCAGTCGCTTAAAATCCAGCTCAAGAATCTGCCAAATCCTGAATAATTATGTGAAAGATCTAATCATCTTCCCACGTCATTATAAATCACAGGAAACAATGTTCTGTTTCGGCCCCACAGAGTTGGAGCTGCAAAATGCACAAAGAACACTTCAAAGGTCACGTACCATCAAATAAAATTACGACCATAATGGTGCTCACACATGTCAACAAAGGAAAATAGAACCAAGATGTTTATAGAGAGATGTCTTACAAATCAAGAACACGCACAGGTGCCTGCCTGCAGACAGCCCACTAGGAAAGCCAGTGCAGCCGCAGTGAAGGTTCAGGGCTTTCTTCTGCTGCAAATTCAGTCAGTCATCACCAGACAGGAACAATAACGTCTCAAGATCAGCCCAATCTACAAATTTCAGCTATTTCCCTCTGTGAGTGTCAGCCATACCTTTATCAGGTGGGAAGTTGACCAATTGGTGTCTGGGGGACATTGGGAGACTTCCAAAGGGGGGAAATGTTCCCATTATTAAAGTCAGTGACAGAGAAAAGATGAGGAAAGGAGAATTACTCATCCATGAAAGGGTCTAGATGACACTAATGCGCAACTGTGGAGGTGCCAGAGTCTCAGAAAAGGCAGGCTGCTACAAGCCAAAGGTCATGAAAAAAAAAAAAAAAAAAAACAAAAAAACAATAATTATTTATCCAGGCCCAGCAGTTCCCAAACTACACTCACAAAAGTTTGTCTAACCTCTGAAAAAGTAAGGAGAGGGGATCTAATTTTTTAAAATTTTATTTATTATTATTATTGTGTAAGAATATGCATGGTATGTGTGGAGTGTGTACATGCCACAGCATGTATGTGGAGGTCAGAATACAATTATGGAGTCATTTCTCTCTTTCTGCCTTTGCATGGGTTCCATAGACCAAACTCATGCTGCCAGGTCTACACAGTGGCTGCATTTACCCACTGAAGCATCTCATCAGCCCCTTAGACTAACTTTTCAGAGTTGGTTCTTGTATTGTATCATCATCATTTTCAGAATGGTTATAAAGTTCTTAAAGTAGTTGTCCTTTGAATACATAAAAACATATGTAGCTAAAACAAGTCAGATCAGAAAATAACTGTCATCTATTTAAGAAAAAAAAAATCCACTCTTCTCTTTCTCAACATATTTTCTATAGTCACAAACTGAGAAAATATTTAGTACAGAATAAATGCATATTTAATATTACTGTAAAATAAACATACTGCTAAGATCAATTATATGGATCAATGTGAAAATACAAAACAAAAGATTAAGGATAAATGATACAGGAAAACCTTTTCCAAACTTATTGAGAAATTATTTATAACTTCCAAAGCATCCAATTTTCCAACTTTTGAGAATTGTTAAGACAAAAATATGGGATGTGAGTATTAAAAATGTTAATTTTCCTCAATGAAGATTACATTTTTTACCATATAATTCTTTAAACATCTGCTAGCCCTCAAACACTCATGGTAATACCAAAACTTAATGTTTCATGTATTGGGGTGGTGTAAGGGTGGGAGAGCAAGGGTAGGTGTGTGCACATGTATGCACTCAAGTGTGTGTGTGTTGGGGGGGTGTATGTGTGGGTGAGTGGGTGGGTGGGTGTTAGCTATTTAGTAAAAAGTGGGCTGAAAAGCAGACTTGTTATATGAATTACATATTGATTACTTGCTATTTCTTATAATGTCTTATGTTATTTATATATAGCTTTTGATTTGGTCTTCATTATACCATAGAAGGTGGATAGTTTTTTTACCACTTTACAAGTAAGGAACTTAAAGCTCAAAAAAGCTATAAAAATTTCCCTAAACTACATAGCTACAATTCTTTGTGGGGCAATTGAATAGAGTACCACTTCTGAATACACACTATAAACGCTACACATTAAGTCTTTTGTGCTATTTAAAGATAGATTTGCTATAGAAATGATAGGTTTTCTGTAGAAATTCACTGGCTGTGAATGTGAGTCCGATCAGCTTTTTTGCCTTTTATCCTAGAGAAAGAAGATATACTTTAGATTAAAGGCTTAGAAAGAAATAAATAAGTAAACCACACTAAACGAGATTGTGGCTTGTGGCATGTTCATCCTCTGATAGTGGCTGAAGTAGTATTGCTTATCTAACCTGCTGCACTGCAGGGATGCTTTACTGTTCCCTCTTTAAAAGACCCATCCTTGGTGTTGGTGAGATAGCTCAGTGAGAAAAGGTGCTTGTTCACAAGATGGATGATGTGAGCTCCATTTCCAGGACCCACATGGTCGAAGGAGAGAACCAAGTCATGCAAGCTGTCCTCTGAGATCCACATCCGCAACATGAGTGTCTGCATGTACATGCGCATGTGCACACACACACACACACACACACACACACACACACACACACACAGAGACAGTAAGAGGAATATAATACAAAATTTGAATATAGGTCCCATCTTTTGACACCTGATCTCTCCAAACAATCCTGAAAGATTCTCCTTTCATAATTCTGCTTCCATGCCCTGAGAAACGCAGGCACCCAGGAGAATCTACATGTTAGGCTATGGGGCTATACTCTGAATCCTGAAAGAAAGAACTTCTTAACTCCTCTACAAACTAGTTCCATTAGAACACTGGAAACACTTCCACTGAAGTGATAGAGGTGATTTAAAAAAAAAAAATCAGTCAGCAACTGTTCTAATTGGCTACATGTTGCAGTGCCAATCAATGACAATAAGCAACTTGCGGAAGAAGAGGGTTTATTTGGCTTCCACTTCCAGGTCACAGTTGATCGGGAGTGAAATTAAGGCAAGAAGTCAAACAGAAACTTGAAGCAGATTCCGTGGAGAAGTATCATCTGCTGGCTTGCTGTCCGGCTTGCTAAGGTTCGTCCTTGGCTAGTTCCCTACACATCCTAGGACCACCTCCAAGGGAATGTTATCTTCCACAGTGGGGGAGGGTCCACTTATACCAATTAATAATCAAGACAATTTCCTAAAGTTGTACCCACACGCCCATCTGATCTAGGCAACTCCTCAGTCGAAGCTTTCCTTTGAAATGACCCGAGGCTGTGTTATTTTAACAATTATAGCTAACTAGGACAGTGATCCATCTCAGATACACAAATCTTAATGCATAAAAACAAGAAACATGAAGAAAATTGAGGCAGCATGACTCCTCCAAAAATTACTAGTATCACAATAAGGGATGCTAATAAAAATTAATTTCATGAAGTTTCAGGAAAAGAATGGTTATGAGAATTTTTATCGAACTCAAATAAGACACAAATAAAGTCCTAAATGTATACAAAGCCAACCAAAAATAGATGAACAAAATATAGAAATAAATACAAAATATGAAATAGTCCAACAAAGAAATAAAAATATTTTTTAAAAAAATGAATGGAAAGTTTGTAAATGGAAAGAAAGTTCAATAAGTTAAATTTAAAAAAAAACAGTGGAAAACCTCACCAATAGAATAGATCAAGAAGACAGTATATCAAGGCTTGAAGACCTGACATTTAGGCTATGACAAATATAAAATAATAATATATGGACAGAACATACACCATCTATGGGAAACTATTAAAAGAACAAATTTAGAAATCATGGGTATTGAAGAGGAGAAGAAAATGAAGTCATAGAAAATATGTGCAATAAAATCACAGAAGAAAAAATATCCGTTTCTAAGGTAAGAAATAACCATCCAGAAACACAAGGCACTTAGAATGACGAACGGAAAATAAAAAAAAAATAAAAAAATAAATAAAAAAAAAAACCAGAAAAGAACTTCTTTGTATCACACTGGTGTCAAAACACCAAGCACACAAAACAATACTTCCAAATTGAAGAATTAAAAGGTTTATATGATAAACACAAACTAAACAACACATGCCCACTGTCAGCACTACAGAAGACAGGCGTGAAGGTAGACGTTACGTAATAATTTAGAAAGTTAACAATCCTCCTTCTCCAAGCAAAAGACATAGGCTAGCAGAACGGATTTAAAAAGCAATTCCATGTGTTGACAGAAGAAAGACATTTCACTAACAAAGATAAACACAGTCTTAATGATAAAGGAAAGAAAAGATGTTGTGAGCAAATGGAACTAGAAAAGCAGCAGGGGTGTATCTCACTAACATCTGATCAAACAAGAAATCAAATGAGAATATCAGGGTAGATAAGGAAGGTAATGCCATATTGATAAAGAGCATAAACTGTGAAGGGACTATTATCACTCTAAACACATATCTACTCTACATTGGCACACTCAGTTTCATAAACCAAAGACTACAGGACATAATGATACAGAGTGTGTATTGGTGTCAACACAATATTAAATTAATTCAATACCCTGCTCTCATCAATAAATAGATAATCAAGATTAAAAATTGAGAATGGAACACTGATAGTTCAAATAGTCTCAGTAGGCATTTATGAGAACTCATTTCAAACATTGCAGACTATGCATATGCATTCATCTCAGTGACCCATATAACTTTCTCTAAAATAGATGACATTTTGTGATACAAATTAAGTCTTTTATTCTGTTTGAGCTTAACAGAAAAAAAATGACAAATCAAGAACAAGAGAAACCAGAATACATAAAATCTTGTGGAGGCTGAACAACATATTACTAAATGATGAGTTGGTCATCAAAGATATCAGGAAAGAATTTTCCTTTAAATCTTGGAATCAATTGAAAACACAATGTACTAGAACCATGGGGGATATAGTACAATAGCAAGCAATTTTAAAAGAAAGTTTTGTAGCAACAAATGTCTATATTTAAAAATCAGAGACACCACAGATGCAACTAAAAGCCTTAGAATAATAATAATAAATGAAGGCCCAAATCAATAAAGAGAAGACCAATACAGAAATGAATGAAATGGAAAGAAAGAATAGGGAAAAACACAAGGGCCAAAGAGTTGGCTTTTTAAAGAGACAAGCAAGATTAACAAACTCTTAAATTAACCAGAGAGGAGGGAAAGACTCAAAGTTATAAATTAGATGAAAATGAGGCACTAATACAGACATCAATGAAATTTACGGAATCATTGGGGCATACTTTGAAAATTTATATTTCAAACATAAGACAATGGGAAGTGAATGAATAAATTTCAGAATATATATAACCTACCAAAGTCAAAGACCATATAAGCAATTTAAGTAGATCAGTAACAAGTTGTGAGATTAATCCACTAACAAACAAAATGCCTGCCATCTAAGCAAAGCCCAAGCCAAAAGAACCAACATCAGTGGTTCTAAACATAGTCTATAAAATAGAGAGGGGAAAGATGCTACTAAACTCATATGATGAATGCAGATACCAAAACCAATTAACATACACACACACACACACACACACACACACACACACACACACACACCCAAATGGACTATCTCCCAATTCAACATACACTCAGAAGATCTCAACTAAATTCTTAAAAACTAAATTTACTTATAAATCAAGAGCATTCGCCATTACCAAGGGAACTTCATCCAGAAGTATAAGGATAGCTCAAACTCGGAAAAAAAAAAAAAAACACATGATCATCTCACTAGATGCTGAAAAGGCATTTGACAAAATCCAACACCCCTTCATGATAAATGTCTTGGAGAGATCAGGAATACAGGGAACATACCTAAACATAATAAAGGCAATTTACAGCAAGCCAACAGCCAACATCAAATTAGATGGAGAGAAACTCAAAGCGATTCCACTAAAATCAGGAACGAGGCAAGGCTGTCCACTCTCACCATACTTATTCAATATAGTACTTGAAGTTCTAGCCAGAGTAATAAGACAACATAAGGAGATTAAGGGGATAGAAATTGGAAAGGAAGAAGTCAAGCCTTTCCTATTTGCAGATGACATGATAGTATACTTGAGCGACCCCAAAGATTCCACCAAGGAACTGATACAGCTTATAAACACCTTCAGCAACATAGCAGGATACAAGATCAACTCAAAAAAAACAGTAGCCCTCCTATATACAATTGACAAACAGGCTGAAAAGGAAATCAGAGATACATCACCCTTTACAATAGCCACAAATGACATAAAATACCTTGGGGTAACACTAACCAAGCAAGTGAAGGACCTATATGACAAGAACTTTAAGTCCCTGAAAAAAGAAATTGAAGAAGATGTCAGAAAATGGAAAGATCTCCCATGCTCATGGATAGACAGGGTTAACATAGGAAAAATGGCAATCTTACCAAAAGCAATCTACAGATTCAATGCAATCCCCATCAAAATACCAACACAATTCTTCACAGACCTGGAAAGAATAATACTCAATTTCATATGGAAAAACAAAAAACCCAGGATAGCCAAAAGAATCCTGTACAATAAAACGACCTCTGGAGGCATCACGATCCCTGACCTCAAACTCTACTATAGAGCTACAGTAATAAAAACAGCTTGGTACTGGCATATTTAGAATTTATAAATAAATTTTAAAAACCCTAAGTACCACAAACTCTAAACAACTTGATCAATAATAGGGTAATAAAATTAACACACTCTTCTCCAAACAGGAAGTGAAAATGGTCAATAAACATGAAAAAACTGTTTAACATCATTATCAAACAAAGAAATGTAAATTAAAACTATGCTGAGATTCTAATCACCCCCGTCAGAATGGCTGTCGTAAAAAAAAAAATTAAAAATTATAATAAACATGCTGGTGAGAAACTAATGGTAGATTGTAAGGTGTGACCAATGTGAAGTTAATGTGGAGGGTCCTCAAAAACTGAACGATAGAATTATGGTATTATCCAGCTATAACCCACATGAGTATATCCTCAGAAGACTCTAAGTCATATCACTTAGGTACTTACACATGAATATTTATAGATACCTGTGTGTGCATATTTATTCCAAAACTATTCAAATAGCCTTGCTGTGGAAACAGATTAGGTGTCTATCAAAGATGATAGGATAAAGAAAATGACATGTGCATATTTGTGTGTGCATATGCCTGTATTTGTGTGTGTGTGCACACATGTACACATGCATATGCATGCCTGCAATGAAATTTTATCCAACCACAGAGAAAAAACAGATTATGTCATTTGTTGGAAAATAGACAAGTCTGGTGATCATCATATTAAGCAGAATAAGCCAGACTCAGGAACACATAGTTGCTCTTCTTTGTGGATATAGATTATAAATGAATGACATGGAAGGATGAATATGGCCAATGTACATGATGTATTTGAAAGAGTTTTATAAAACCCAACATCATGTACAATGAGCAATTAAAGTTGTTAAGAGAAGTAAACAAATGTGAATTTTTGTTCAGTTGTAGACTAAGCTGTTGCTTATGTAGAGAAAAAGTATGACAAGAATAGCACAAAGAATCCATGATGACCCCAACAGTCACACAGTTCATCTCTTAGGTTGCAGATGTGACTGAATCAAGGAAATAAATACATGTTCTCTGCTGGATTTCTTAATTATTATGAAACCATGGTCCCATTTTTTTTAATTAGAACAATTTTCTTGCATTTGTGTTACTATTGTGCAACTAATGTTTGAGGAACAAATAGTTTCTTATCATTTACAAGTCATACTGAGGGAAATCATGCTAGAGGTATTGCACTCAGGGAATCTCACCAACATAAGCTCATTTGGACAAAAATTTGGATTTTGAGCCTGAAATTCATAACGCAGTGAGACTTTGAGGGGAGTTGGGTGCTATTATTTACAGTGCAAGTGTGTTGTGAACTATGGGCAGAGGGCAAATAAGACTATTTAAAGTATTTTTCTAAAGTGTGTCTTGCTACTCTCCCACCAATAACAGCTACTGATTCACCTTTCCCTAGTGGATTTATGGCTGTGCAGTGTACAGTAGATATGCTGCTGTGCACATTTTATTTTATTTTTCTAGGTCATAAGCACCGAAGTGACTTTTGGTCTGGTCATTTGAAATTCCCCTTTGGACATTCTTTTGGTATGTTCTCTTTTAAGACATGGGGATTATGTGGGGAATATCCTAAGTCTCAGGGGCAGACCATGGTTAGATTCTCCAGGAAATAGTCCCAGCCACACCCAGCCTTTGAGTCATGCCAACTCACCAGTTATTAGAAACTTGCAAATGATTCAGGCCTCAGATGTTTGAGTCACCCTCACTTGAAGCCCCAGGCCTTATGGAACAGACATAAACCATCCCTGACCCACAGAGTGACATGTGACACAGTTGTTGCAGCTCTATAGCACTGAGTGTAGTGGCTTGTTATACAGCACCAGTAGCCAACAAGAATGGATGAAAGAGTGCCACAGTGATGGAGGAACTGACTAAGGAAATACTGAAGAAGTGGAGGCGTGAGGCTACAGGTGCTGTTGCTGACTTGCCTAGAGCATCTCAGCAGTCAGAGTCTTCATGAGACATAAAGCTCCAGGAAAGGTATAATGAGACCAATTAGAGCAACATGCAATATAAACAGGTCTTGAGGAATAAGGGTGGATAAAATCCACGCACAACAGCAGCAAGAAGAAAGCATGCCCATCGACACATCCTGTGTTATTGTTAGACAGATGCTTGAAGAAATCTCGGCAAGGACTTTGTTTTTAATCTTGCCTCATTTGCCAAAATACCAGTGATGTTTTAAGCATGGTGGCTGGAGGCAGGAAGAAGGAGGGAGAGTGGAAAGGAATTTTAAATTATCAAAGAAAGGTTCAGCCCAAGTCATTTTAATAAAAACAAGACTTTCAAACAAAGTTGCCAGACACTCCAGTACATTGAAAGCACTTCTGATTCCTAACAGTGCACAAGATACTCTTGTGTGATGACTTACTTCCATCACAAATGACATTTTGTAGATGGCATTTTACTATCAGGTAAGTCTTTATATCTCTTATTAAGAACACACTCTAAGACAGTGGTTCTCAACCCTCGGGATACTGTGACCCTTTAATACAGTTCCTCATGTGGTGGTGACCCCCAACCATAAAATCATTTTCATTGCTACTTTGTAACTTCAATTTTGCTATTGTTACAAATTGTAATGCAAAAATCTGATATGCAGGGTATCTGATATGCAACCCCTGGGGTTGCAACCCATTGGTTGAGAACCAAAGGTCTGGGGGTTGGACGATGGTCCACTGGACAATAGAACTGGATGTGCCAGCAGGAAGTTTGGCATTCAGATTTCCAGCATCCATGTTTTAAAAAAAAGTTGGTTGTGTTATATGTGTCTGTAATTCCACCAATGTGGGAAGCAGAGACAGGAGAATCAATCATTGGAACTTGCCGGCCACCAGTTTAGCTAAATTCAGTGAGAAACCATGTCTCAAGAGAATTAAAACTAGAGTGACAAGGTGGGATGCACTACTCTGGTGTCCATGTGCATACACAGGTATGTGTAATCACTCACAACAGTCACGTATGCATAAAACACATACATACACACACAGCACATGACTTAATGTTTCTGCATATAGGAAACATAGTTTAAACAACCTTCAATTCTCTTTCAAGAGAAAAAATGCTGTAGAAACTAAAAGGTGACAGAATTCATTCTCTATTCTGATTTGACATAGATCAGTATGCTTAAATAAAGACGAGCCTTCCAGGTGAAGGCAAAGCCTCAGGATAAAAACAATAAGAAAATGATCCAGGTATCCAAGTCAGCAAACAACTTCAGGAGTAAAGTATTTCACTTGTAACTATGAGCAAGGTTCGTTTGACCATTAATTTAATGTGTTAGCTCTTGAATGCTGCATAACAAATTGCAAAAATTTAACAGATTAAAATGCACTTGTTTATTAGCTGATATTCCTGTTGGTCCCTCTGTATCTTATGTCATAGACAGGCTGGAAGTTCCCAGGAGAATCTGCTTCCAAAGTTCATTCACACAGTTGGCAGGATTACCGTTCCTGACGGAAGTAAAACAGATTGCCTGCTTTCTTGCTGCTTCTTGGCCCCGGGTCACTTACAGCAACCAGAGGCCTCTCTCAGGTCTTACCCAAGGGACCTACTTCTGACCAGTCATCAATTTTCCTCATGTGGAATTCTTTGCAGGCTCAGAAAGTCTGAATTTCTCTTCTGCAACAAGCTAAAGACAATTTTGAAAGGCTCCTGTGACACAGTTAGGCCCACACAGATAATCTTCCTATTTTAACACAAACTAATGATTAATCCTAACAACTGCAGACTCCTTGTTGTCTTGTAACATAATAAACATTACTGGTAGAAGGTTATGGAACCATCTTACAATGCCACATGTATTGCTCATTTTTATCAATAGGCCTACATTACTAACACTTTCTAAAGTCCCCTAATTTTCTTTCATTTCCCCCACATTAGATGGCAATTTCAGTTTTCAGCCCCCGAAGGTAGTCTATTAGCTATGTCTGAGGTTGAGAGTGAGAAAAGAACTTTGAATCTGGCGACGGCAGGGCATACCTGTGATCCCAGCATTTGAAAGACTGAGGCAGAAGGATTCTTGAGTTTGAGATTGATCTGAACTACCTAGTGAGTATCAGGTCAAGCTAGTCAAATATCAAGATCATGTTTGAGAGAGGGTATGGGAGGAGAGAGAGGGAGGGAAAGGAGATTGACTTGAGTTCTATTTCTACTACCTCTGTGGTTACAGAGGTATCATCAAAACTAAATCCCAGGATTTCCATTAAAAACAAACAAACAAACAAAAAGAGTACAGAGAAATCAATGCATATTCTTTTTGGTTCTATGAGAAGCATATAAGTAACTAAATCTAAAAGCATCTAGTATTATTCTTTGTATATAATAGACTCAACAGGAATCCCTTGTCTCTGATGGCCTATCTATAAGCAAAGCATGAGGTTTTAACTTCAACCCCATCGACTCGGGTACTGGTGCATTTTCTTTCATGAATATCTTTTATTTATTTATTTATTTGTTTATTTACTTTTAAATATTTTTTTATTAAGAGATTTTCTATTCATTTTACATACCAACCACAGATTCCCCTGTCCTCCCTCCTCCTGCCCCCCAGCCTTCCCCCCAACCCACTCCCCATTCCCACCTCCTCCAAGGCAAGGTCTCCCATGGGAAGTCAGCAGAGCCTGGTACATTCAGCTGAGGCAGGTCCAAGCCCCTCTTTCCTGCACCAAGGCTGTGCAAAGTTTCTCACCATAGGCACTAGGTTCCCAAAAAGCCAGCTCATGCACTATGAACAGGTCCTGATCCCACTGCCCCCTATACAGTTCAAGCTAAACAATTGTCTCGCTTATCCAGAGGGCTTAGTCCAGTACCATGGGGTCCCCTCAGCTATTGGTCCACAGTTCATGTGTTTCCATTAGTTTAGCTAGTTGTCTCTATACTTTTTCTAGTCATGGTCTCGATATCCCTTGCTCATAGAATCCCTCCTCTCTCTCATTGACTAAAATATGTGTTCACCATATGTCTACTTTTGTATCTGAAACACTAAATAAAAGCACAAGCATAAACCATGAGTAGATGCATATTTAAAATGAATCATCAGTGCACCAACAGTTGCAAAATTGTGCCACACCAGTTAGTATCAAAATGGTTATGAAAAAAGAAATAAATGGAAAATTTGATTTAAATGTAATGCTAGACTGTTCTGAACTGTCTGTTCATTTAATTACAGAATTATTTTGAATTTAGAGTCTAGTGTTCATTGCATTTCCTTCCATTAATTTGGGAAGTAAATGGCTTATATCACTACTTAAAAAAATTCAGAAAATTTCAATGAGTTATGAATTTATATTTTGCCTCATTTTACTGAAAAAAAATTGAAACCAATTCAAAGATCTCTTCCATAAGTTAATGTGAAGACCATGGAGATTTTATTATAATAGATTTCTATTGCAGACATGTCTAAGTTTTACACAAATTCATGGGCTATAATGCCACCTTGAGGGTCATTCCCATGTGTTCAATCATTTCTACTATCAAATGCATGGGGACAGCAGGATGGAAAAAAGACAAGAAAAAATCAGATTCCAAGAGCAATCCAGGTCACAGTTGTATTGGGTAAACACTGAGAACTGCTTGCCTACCCAAAGAGTTTATCTAATGGGTTCAGAAAATCATTTTCCCAAGTGTATTTATTCCGATTCCTCTTTAAGAACAACCTAGAAAAAAATCACCTACTTGACAATTAGCTGGTGGTAATAACTGAGGAATGGACATGGAAAGTCTCAGAAACTTGAAGAAAAACAGATGTTTCTGGGTTTGGGTTTTTATTTTTCTTTTTTCTCTGATAGAAGGGGAAAAAAACAATCTTAGAAAAACATGTCTTGCTTGAACACATTGTCTCCATAAAAACAAAAGAGAGAAAAAAACCTACATTTCTCTCATAAAAGGATTGAAAAGCCACAAGTATCAAAAAACTACTACAAAGACAACAGATTGAATAAAAGTAGAGAGCTGGCATTGACTTCAGTTCAGCTGCAGCTACTCCAGACATTTGGAAGCCCAGAGCTGTATTCTATCACTAAACTTTAGAAAAGGGAAAAAAAAAACTGAAAAGCTTTTGGAAATGCATTGCAGAGGGGAACTCTGAGATGTCATTCTATATTTAGAGAAGAGCTTCCTGTGGTGATATTGTGTCTCCCAATATATTGTGCACCTTAATAAACTTATCTGGGTCAGAGAACAGAACAGCCGCTAGATAGACATAGAGGCCAGAAAATGGTGGCACACCCACCTTTAATCCTAGCATTCCAGAGGCAGAGATCCACCTGGATCTCTGTGAGTTCAAAGCCACACTGGAAACAGCCAGGTATGGTGACACACACCTTTAATCCCAGGAAGTGATGGCAGGAAGCAGAAAGGTATATAAGGCATGAAAATCAGGAACTAGGCCTGCTTAAGCTTTTAGGCTTTTGAGCAGCAGTTCAGCTGAGATCCATTTAGATGAGGACACAGAGCTTTCCAGTTTGAGGAAACGAGATCCGCTGAGGAATTGGTGAGGTAAGGTTAGCTGTGGTCTGTTCTGTCACTCTGATCTTTCAGCGTTCACCCCAACATCTGGCTCCGGGTTTGTTTTTGTTAATAAGACCTTTTAAAATTCGTGCTACAGCTTCCTAAAGTTTTTGGATGTGACTATGATTTCAAAGGCTAATGGGTGAACTTACCAAGTGCTTATTTGATAATTCGAGGAGCCACACTTATTAAGATAAAGTTTAAAACTAGCTGCCGATAGGTAAATGCAAGGTTATTTTCCAATTTTGGACACTTTTCCAAATTCTCTTCAAACTCTGTTGATTCCTTTGATGTGCTGGTCAGTGCACTTCCAGAGAAAGGACTCATGCAGCATTACACTTCTCTTCAGCTGAGAGCCATATGCCCATCATGGCACCACTCATAAATCAAAGGATCTGTCAGAAATTGCTTTTTCTATTCAAAGTAAATGTGTTATCTGCAGTACTCTGTGTAGGATTGAGGTCTCCTTGGCTCACCCTTGTACATGGCCATCTATTGTTGTCTTTCTTCACTTCGTTTTTAAACATCCGTTTTGGCAGGACTTTAATGGTGTAATATCTGACAATTCTAGGAGACACACTCTCACAACAAACTCCCTAACTCTTGATTCTTACAGTCTTTCAGCTAAGGAATGCTGGGAGTGAGAGAAATAGTCTTCGGCAGGCGAGAACACACCAACCCTTTATCAAACTACAAATGGCCAGCCCTGAAAACTTACATAAAAGTAACATTATACAAACTGAACAGACTTTATTTATGTATTTATTGATACACACACACACACACACACACACGTGTGTGTGTGTGTGTGTGTGTGTGTGTGTGTGTGTGTGTAGCAACAGCTAATGTAAAAAGAGTTTGTGTATTTGAAAGAGAATAAGAAGGAGTGTATGAAACAGCTCAGAGGGAGCAAAAAGAAGGGAGAAATGATGTATTTTTATCTACCATAATCTCAAAAAATAAAAAATAATTTTTAAAAGTAAGTGTAATTTTACTAGTTCTGAAAGTGAGCTTAAGCTATTAGGAAATGAAGGTCTAGTATAGAGAAACTAACTCCTTTGTAAATAAAATTACATCATAGGGTGTACAAATAGCACATGCTTTATTTTTCTGTAAGTGTAATTTCATGTATTACATTATTTTTCTTTGTTAGCTTCTAAATAGCTAGTTTGATTCTCAGGTGAGTTCATGCTTATTATCAAATAGCTTTTGTTCTAGTAAATAAAGGGCAAACAAATATATATATATATATATATATATATATATATATATATACATACATATATGTTTTTCCATGCAGGTGATATTAGAACCCTACCTTAAGGTTCAATGTACAGGAACTTCCACTACCTAGGATTTGGAGAGTTGGAGAGAATTGCCCATTTCTCCTGAATTTCCCTTTTCTTTTCCCAGTACTGACTGTCCTTGGGAATCTCAATGACTTGATCTTCTTGTGTGACCTCCCTAACTGTATCTTCTAGATTATAAGCCATCTTTATGAAATATTTAGGAGATAAGTGAACCCAAGAAGAGAATCATAAATCCAATTTGATTATATCAAGAGATAACCACTATTAACTTTGAGATGTAATATTGTTGCAGATTTTTCAAAAAGATATGCCATGCTATGTAGTATCTCCTAAGCTATATTTTTCTCAGCTAGTACATTACAGACATGCCAATGAATAGCCATTTATATCTCAATCCATTATTAGTTTTCTAAAGTGGGAGAATATGTACCTTTGTAAATTACATTGCAACTGATGCTGGGTGTGAAAGGCATAAGGAACAACCTATAATCAGTAATTTATTCTGGTTAGGCAACTTATGTCTATTTATAACCATCAGAATAAAAACAATTGTAGTCAGAAGTTTTTCTGTGTCCCACCCAGCTGTGCGGTCCCTCAGCTGCTTATAAAATAATCACTCAAAAGCTTATATTAATTATAACTCCTCGACCTTTAGCTCAGGCTTATTACTGACTAACTCTTACACTTAAATTAACCCATAATTCTTATTTATGTTTAGCCACATGGCTTGGTACCTTTTCTCAGTTCTGTCTTGACATCTTGCTTCCTCTGTGTCTGGCTGGTGACTCCTAACTCAGTTCTTCCTCTTCCCAGAATTCTCCTTGTCTGCTTATTCTGCCTATTCTTCCTGCCTGGCTGCTAGCCAATCAGCATTTTATTTATCAACCAATCAGAGCAACACATATTCACAGTATACAGAACGACATCCCACAGCAGACAATTTCAGTGATATTCACATGACTAAATTTTCTATCATATTGTTTCCCATAAGAAACTGTCCCATAAATAACCAGAAGAAATATATTGAATAGCACCTATAGGTATTGTTATATAAATAAATAAGCATCTTTCTCAATAAGTTGAATCAGAGAAGTCTATGGACAAAATATATGTTAAAATAAATTCAGAATTAAAACAGGAGATGGTCCCTGAGGGAAAATACTTTTTCTAAAACAAATTTTCATAATATTCTTAAATTGATCCATATGACAGAAGGGGCGTGGGATGTGCACAGCATCAAAGAGTCAGCTTGACTTCATGGGAACGATTCCACATGAGCATCACAAGCATGCCATAAATTTAAGTAATGAAGAGGCCTGTGTTGAAGAAGAGCATGGGAATCTTTATACATAAAACTACATCTGTGAACCCATGCTCTCTGACTCTCAATTTAAAAAGAAACTGGTTCTGATTTTTAAGTAATATGTACAAAAAACTAACTGGTCTGATGCAATTAGCATGCTCTTTCCCAGTCACTTCTTAAATTTGCTTTTTTGTTCTCACATTCACCTCACTGCATAACACACAACATAAACAATGCAAGAAAAATAGTCATGTCCACAACCAAGATGAGAGTATAATGTTCAACATTAGTCTATAATAATACAGTCTAGATACAGAATCTGGAATAAGTGTTTTAATAGTTTTCCCAGGACCAGGCACAGCAGCTCACACACATGACCTCATCACTACATAAGCAGATAGTGAGTCTCAACCTAAAATTTGTCCTGCCTGCAAGATGTGCTGGGGTAAAGGTAGCACAAAACTTGTGGGAAAGGCCAACTAGTGCCTGCTCCAAGTTGAGACCTATGCCACCAGAGGGAATTCATGCCTGACATTGCCTGTAGGGCCAGGAACCAGAGGATGGATAGCCCAGAGACCTAGCATATACATGACTGCCCCCCAACCCCAAAGTTAATGAAATGATTCCTAATGATATTCTACTATACTAATAGATCAGAGCTTAGCATAATCATTATCAAAGAAGCTTCATCCAGAAACTGATAGGAGCAGATGCAAAGACTCACAGCCAAACATTAGGCAGAGCTCTGGGAATCCTGTGGAAGAGGGGAAGGAAGGATTGTAGGAGCCAGAGAATTCATTGACACCACAATAACATGGCCCACAGAATCAGCTAAACAGGTCTGATAGGGCCTCACAGAGACTGGAGCAGCAATCAAAGAGCATGTATAGATCTGACCTAGGTCCTCTACACATGCATTACTTTTGTATAGCTAGGTATTCCTGTGGGACTCCTAACAGTGGGGGTGGAGACTATCTCTGACTCTTTTGCCTAATCTTGGGACCCTTTACCTTTTACTGGATTGCCTCACCCAGCATCGATAGGAGAGTATGTGCCTAGTCTTACAGTAACTTGCTTTGCCCTTGGAGGCCTGCTCTTTTCTGAAGGGAAACGGATGAAGAGTTGATCTGGAGGAGAGGGGAGGTTTGGTGGGGGATGGACTAGGAGAAGAGGAGGGAGGGGAAACTTTGATCAGGATGTAATGTAGAGAGAAGAATAAATGAATAAATAATTTTTTAAAAAAGAGAACAATATTGTATTACTATTAATTATAATTTTTCAAAAGTATAAATATATTGTCTTTTGCTATCCACTCTTGAGTGTTACAGATCCTTGCACTGAACCGACATATCACCTGCAAACCATGCTAATTTCTCTCTTAACTTTGTATTGCATGAGTTTTCTTTCCTGGAAAACAGTATCTTTGGAGTCACCCTCAGCTCAAATTTGTGATCATCCTTCCTCAGGCTCTGAGTGCTGGGGTTAAACAGGCATGTGACACAATACTTAACCAGAGTGTCCTTTCAAAAGAGATTACACTGTCATTAGTCTTCAATAACAATCAGCTAATCAGTGGCAAATTAGTACAATGATGAACTTTGTGTTTCTACCAATTGCTAAATAGAATAAAGTCACTTTTGGTCACTTTTGGTAAGAAGGGTCACAGAGAAAGGGTGTGTTTGATTTACATTCAGTAAGAAAACAGGTTTCCAAAATATTCTGAAGTTATATACATGATCTAAAACTAAATTTATCTTAAACCTAGTTATTTTGATTCCATGTTTAAGAAAGCAGCATGTTTAATTCAGAGAATGACACCTAAATGAAAATATATTCAGCAAATATTCACAAAAATAACAGTGAGATAACTAGGAAGGTTGTAAAATGCACCCTAGAAAGACTGACCATTCCTTGCAAATGCCTGTCTCTCTGCCCTCTCCAGTTATCTTCTTCACATTTTTTTTGTCAATGGGACTGCTTTTCTAAGTCTCTACAACAGCAGGCATAGAATAAAATTTGAATATACCCTTTTTTCAAGATAAACATGAAGATGGAGAGGAATAATTCAATTTTTAGTAGTTAATTTATGTCATGCAGACATTAGGAAAATATTATAAAAATATTATGACAAGAAATTAGACTGGCAACCAAGGACACAACAGGATTTAAAATAAAAAGTGAATCTTAAAAGGAGGTAAAGACATTAATGTTTTCGCTTTGAAATAAGATTTTAAGAAGATGTGATAAATTTTCCAGGCTCAATATTCATCAATATATAACAATTCCTAGTGTATAAAGCCTTTTTATGAAGAAAGAAGGGTTGGATTTCTGTAATGTTTGTAATAAATAAGAAGTTTACTTCCCACAGTTTTCAGATATTTTAAAGCAACATAAGGAAGTAGGCCTTTTACTTCCTGGTCATAGATCCTGTCCCTCTGCAACCCAAGAAGATCACATTCCTCCAAACTCACCCTAATCTCAGATAATATTTCCAAGGAAATACAAATAGCATGGTGTCTGCTACTATACAAAGAATTTCCTCAATATTGAGTGCCTCATTTGGTTGCTCAGACCCTATGGGTTAGGAATTCAGGCTGAGTACAACTCAACAATATCTCTGCCTAACTGAAGACGTGAAGACTAGAATCGTTGGAAAGTTCATTGATATGGTGAAGATTAAAATGACTGATGTCTGACATCCTTGATGATCCACAGTATTTCTATTACCTTGTACTTTGGCCAAAATGTGCATTAAGGGATGGTGGCTTCAGTGGAAATTCTTGCTTTGTCTTGTCAAGGAGCTCAAGGCTGGTACCCTGAGAAAGACAATTGCTTGGCAACTTCTTTCTTTTCTGTCTGGGAATCACACTAGACTCTTTTCTTATTTTATAATTTAATTTAATTTTACATATCAGCCACAGATTCCCTTGTTCTCCCCCCTCCCTAGACTCTTATAGCATCAGCTCTTCAACATCCAGTTGTTAGAAGTGAGTCACAGCTGCAGCTCCATAGTAAGAGAGAAAATAGTTAGATGCCACCTCTTGTAGAATGAGGTTTGAGAATTCATAGATGTGTTTGGAAACCACCTTAGGAAGAGTAGATGACATTTCTCAGCAGGTTGACCTCATAATAGAAACCAAACAATTGGACATTATAATTATCAGGCTAGGTTCATAAAATGCCATTTTTATAACTACTAAATATGTTTAAAAGATTTAGACTGTTCATATAGTTATCCAAATGTGCCCGTCTTCCTTGTATAATTCTAACTGAATATCACAAAGACATGCAGACTTTTCCTGTAGCCAAATTTCTGCTCCTTCTGGGGAATTGTCAGGAAATTGTCCATCCACTGGTAGTGAGAAGGACCCATGTGACCAGTTGGGGCCCTTGTTTGTGAGTAGGTGCCAGCCACAGTGGCCTTCTTCCATGCTGTCTTCCTTGTTGTAAGCTGGATTATTCCTTCAGTATCACTGTGACAAAATGCTTAACTAAACTTCAGGAGGAAGGGCTTATTTGGGTTCATAATTTGACAGTGATTTCAGCTTGTCATGGCTTGGAGGACACAGTGGCAAAATCAGCTTCGTCGATGGTAAAGAGAGATGCAAAAGCTTGTTTTCATGGCAGGCAGGTATAGCAGAGAGTACAGCCAAGAACAAAGGGTTGGTATAGCTTCCAGAGTTGAACCCCATAGTGGGGTAGTGGGCTGCTTCTGCAAACAGGGCTCTGACTCACAAAGGCTCTGCATCTTTCAATGGCTGCGGAACAAGCTTCGCACGGGAGTGATGGGAGCTATTCCAAATTCAAACCATAACAGTAGGTACTCCAAAAGGATAAAAATTCCTCACCTCTAATGACCACATTGGAAATAAGGTCTAAGATGCAAATAACTAAGGTTGGATGAGCAATCGCCAAGTATGACTGATGTCCTTATAAACCCATGAAGCGAAGGGTTTATAAGAAAAATCCCCAGGAGGCATGAAGGCAGAAACTAAAGTCACCCAGCTGCAAGCCATGGACCATCAGAGTCACTAGACATGACTTGAAAAGCATGGAAGAGATTCTTTCCTAGAGCCGTGAGTCTCTACCAATAGCTTCATTTGGGGCTTCTATGTGGTGGTATTGTGTTCCCTAAAATATTGTGTACCCTAATAAACTTATCTGGGGTCAGAGAACAGAAAAGCCACTAGATACTTAGGATAGGCAGTGGTAGCACACCACATGCCTTTAATCCTAGCATTCCAGAGGCAGAAATCAATGTGTTCAAGGATACAGCCAAGCATGGTGACTCATGCCTTTAATCTCAGAAAGAGAGCCTTTAATCCCAGGGAGTGGTGTTAGAAAGCAGAAAGGTATATAAGGCGTGAGGACCAGAAACTAGAAGCTTTTAGCTGGTTAAGCTTCAGGCTTTTGAGCAGCAGTTCAGCTGAGAGCCATTGGGATGAGGACACAGAAGCTTCCAGTCTGAGGAAACAAGACCAGCTGAGAAGTTGGCCAGGTGAGGTTAGCTGTGGCTTGTTCTGGTTCTCTGATCTTACAGTTCACCCCAATACCTGGCTCAGGTTTGATTTTATTAATAAGACTCTAAGATTCCTGTTATACTTCTAGTCTCTAGAACTTGTTGTTCTAAGGTACCCTGTCAGTGGCAATTGTAGGCTTCATTGTTAATCACTGAAGATGCCTCATGTTGATATGCAAAGGGCAAAAGGAATAAAGCGCTGTGGTTGCTGATCTGAATGACAGTGGACTTCAGGTTAATTTTTTTTTTTTCGTAAAAGGCACCTGAGACTTGTGGATGATTTGTTGTTGCAACACAGGCCAGACTATCTTGATTAATATCAACATTCACATATAATTATATTCATTACTAATACATTTCTATTTGACTTTCAGGTGGATATAATTTCATATAGGTGAATACTTGCATATTTTCCAAACAATGAATGTGGATGAGGATACATGGACATTTAGACATAAATTTTATATATATATAATGTATACAGAGAACAGCTATTAAATATAATAGTATGTTTATTTAACATATGACATAAGTTGAGAAATGGGATAAAATGTTAAAATCATTAAAATGACTGTTTTTTAATACATGTGTGACTTTATAATTACAAATATTAAAAAGGAATAAAAATAAAAATGTTAACACATTTTAACTCAATATTTATGGATAAGAGATTTCATATATGTTTAAACACCATTTTATAAAAGTAATTTTCCATTTTACATCTTGGAATTAGATATTATACAAATCACCTAAAATATATTTGATCATGGTAAAATGTGCATTAATAAATCACAATGTTTAATCATTTCAAGCATCCAGTTCTGCAGTGTCTAGTATTTTATTATTGTGCTGTCAATCTCTCCTCCCTTACTACAAAACCAAAATTCTGTAAATCCATTAAGTAAGAACTCCTCCTCTCTTCTTTCCAGACTCTGGCAATTGCCTTTCTCTTTTCTATCTGTGGATTTGACTACTGCAGACATAACATGAGGGTGGAGTAATCAACTATCTCGCATGACTGGTATATTTTACTTAGTATAATGTCCTCGAAGTTCATTCATGTTGAAGCATGCATTAGAATTTCCTTCCCTTTTTAAGACTAAGTGATATTTTATCTACTCACTCGTCACTAGGCATTTGAACAGTTTCCACAGCTTGTGAACTGTAATATTCTTCTACAAACATTGGCAAAGGCGTAACTCTGGGAGACCTTGCTTTCAATTTCTTTGCAGTTCTATCTTGATGTAGAAATGCTGAGCCAAATGGTGATTCTATTTCTAACTTTTGAAGGTTGACCATACTGTTCTTCATAGTGACTGTGCCATGATGTGTTCCTGATAGTGCACATGGGTTTACTTTTCCTTATTATCATCAACTACTCATCATTTTTAATACCAGCCATTTGTCATACTTATAACTTACATCTCTTTAATGGTTGGCAGTAGTAATCACCTTTCCATATATTTTTTTGGACGTTTGTCTATCTTCTCTGGAAAATGTATATTCATATCAAGTGTTCATTTTAAAATTGAGGTTTATTATTATTGAATGCAGGAGTTCTTTGAAAAGTCTACATATTACCTCATTATATATATATATATATATATATATATATATATATATATATATATACACACATATATATGATTTGCAAACATAGTCTCTCATATTATATATCTGATATACTGAATTATGTCCTCCTCAGATCCACCCACTGAAGTCTTTACTGTAAATATGTCAGAATGTGACTGTATTTGGAATGGGTGTTTGATTGCCTTTGTCTACTATTGATTGTATCCATTGATGTTGAGACTGCCAGCATTTTGCAATATATACGTGGAATTAATTATATTGCATTACAATGTTTAATTTTCTAGTTCCATCACATTCATTATTTCATTTGATTCAGAATTAGAATTTCACTATCAAATATATGGACTATTGATTACAAATTTTGCTAAATATGTTTTGAATAAGTTTCTTATCCAAATCCTGCAATTGTCCATTTGAAGATGCTATTGATAACAGTTTCTTTACACAACTTTATATCAAGGACTATAAAATATTATTTGCATATCCAACATGAATTTCACCCCATGTTTCAGTAAAACAAAAAAAAAATGCAGTATTTTTATAGTGTGATTTATCTCTGTTATTTGAGACAGTGTGACTAACTATGGTCAACTGTGGGGAATGTTAGTCATTTCAGACTTTTGATTCCGAGAAGCCAGCATCTCAGCCGTGAGGAATTTAAAGGACATCTTGATGCCAGAGAGAACACCTGTTCTTGGAAACGGGCATCTGTTCTGGCTGGCTGGTTATGAGCTACTCAGCATCTTTACCTTTGGATGAGGTTGGCCAGCTCACCACGTGCTGAGATGCCGCCTTTGCTGGCTTGCTCTGGTTCAAAGTCAGTATGTTCTTTATTCTCCTTGACTTGACTCAGATCTACTGTTCTATTTTCAGCCACTTCTCTTGGAGGTCCTAAGGAACAGATGGCTTTGGTGACTCTGGAGGCTGCATTATTTTATCAAGACATTTCTGCCTCAACAAGTCAAGCTGCCATGTTCATACTTCTGGGGAACAGGCTGGTATACCCTGCCGCTCTGCTTTTTTGGTGTTTCAATTAAACTAACCTGGACAAAGGCCAGTCTGGAGACTGAGGAAAGAGTGCACACAGTCCCCAACAGATTGCCACTGAGCTTTCCCCTGACACTTTTTCTTCCTCTTCTTACCCTTTAGAATCTTGAATGTTATCTATCTAGCTGGTAGCTTTTTCTTTTTTTATATGAGAGATTTTTTTATTCATTTTACATACTAATCACAGATCCCCCTCTTCTCTCCTTCTGCCCCGCCATCCTTTCCCCCCAACCCACCCCTCATTCCCCCTAGAAGAAGGTAAGACCCCCCCATGGGAAGTCAGCAGGGTCTGGTACATTCAGTTGAGGCAGGTCCAAGCCCCTCCCCCTGCCTCAAGGCTGTGCGAGGTGTCCCACCATAGGTAGTGAGCTCCAAAAAGCCAGCTCATGCACCAGGGATGAATCCTGATCCTACTGCCAGAGGCCCCCTTATGCAGATCAAGCTACACAACTGTCTAGTATATGCTGAGGGCCTAGTCCAGTCCAGTGGAGGTTCCACAGCTGTTGGTCTAAAGTTCATGAGTTCCCACTAGTTTGGTTTGCTTGTCCCTGTACGTTTCCCCATCATGATCTTGATGCCCCTTGCTGATAGAATCCCTCTTCTATCTCTTTGACTGGACTCCTGGAGCTCAGCCTGGCACTTGGCTGTGGATCTCTGCATCTGCTTCCATCAGCTACTGGATGAAGGCTCTATGATGACAGTGAGGGTATTCACCAATCTGATTACTGGGGTAAGCCAGTTCAGGCACCCTCTCCACTGTTGCTAGTAGTCTAAGCTGGGGTCATCCTTGTGGATTCCTGGGAGTTTCCCTAGCACCTGGTTTCTCCCTATCCCCATGAGATCTCCCTCTATCATGGTATCTCTTTCATTGTTCTCCCACTCCATCCCTGTTCCAGTTCAACCATCCCACTCCCTGGAGCTAGAGTTTTCCTGCCTAGCCCACGGTCAGGACAAATCTCTCTGACCCGCCAGTCCCACAGCCACTCAGACCCGACCAAGTAAACACACAGAGACTTATATTACTTACAAACTGTATGGCCGTGGCAGGCTTCTTGTTATCTAGTTCTTTTATCTTAAATTAACCCATTTCTGATAATCTACAAGTTGCCACGTGGCTCATGGCTTACCGGTATCTTAACATGTTGCTTCTCATCATGGCGGCTGGCAGCGTCTCCCTGCCTCAGCCTTCCACTTCCCAGAATTTTCTCCTCTGCCTGTTCCGCCTATACTTCCTGCCTGGCTACTGGCCAATCAGCATTTTATTTATACAGAGTGATATCCACAGCAATTCCCTTATGTTCTCATCCCTCATCCCCTAACCTAGAGAGATGGTTCAGTGGTTAAAAACACTGGCTGCTCTTCCAGAGGTCCTGGGCTTCTCTTCTAGTCTTCCAGAGGTCCTGAGTTCAGTTCCCAGTAATCACATGGTGGCTCACAACCACTCATAATGAGATATGGTGCCCTTTTCTGGACTGCAAGGATACATGCAGGCAGAATCCTGCATATATAATAAATAAATGCATCTTTTAAAGAAGAGAAACAGGTTTTTTCTATTTTATACATGCTTGTTAAATATTTTTCCTTAATAACATGGTCTCCATCTTAAGGCTCAAGAGTCTACTTTAAAACAACAAAATACTCATTGCTTCCTTGTTTTACTAGGGTGTGAATTCTAGGCAGGAAGTACAAAACACTGTGTGCTTACCACTCCCTGGGTTTCAGAAGTAGGCAGGGAGAAGAGGGAAGTAACTAAGGATGTTAGAGGCGAAAATCATACTGTCTGTATAATTTTATTCTATAGTACATGGGAAATTCTGAGAATAGTGCCAACTATTTAATAAGCTGGTTTATTTTAAGTATGTAAGAGATTAACCGGGTATATATCATGATGCATTTACAAAGTAGGAAAATTGAAACACAAAGGTTTACTTAATGGCTAATAGTCACAGGCTAGTTGGAGCACTCAAGAAAACGGGTTCTCTGATAATTTTCTGTTGCCTTTTCAGGATGTGGTGTAGCCTCCAGGGCTTAGTTTAATAACTTGTACTACATTGGTACCAAGGATGCCTTTCTTTCTATCCTTAAAATAAAATACAATATAATAAGATTAAAAAAATAAACCTAACACTGCAGTTAGATAAAACAAACAGAAGGAAAAGAGCCCAAGATAAAGCACAAGAATCAAAGATCTACTTGTTTGCACACTCAGGAATCCCATAAAAACACTAAAATGGTAGCCATAATATACACACAGAGGACCTGAGGCCGACTTGTGCAGGCCCTGTGCATGCTGCCTCAGTCTCTGAGAGTTCATATGAGCTTTGATCATGTTGATATAGAGAACTTTGTTTTCTTGGTGTCCTCCATTCCCTCTGGCTCTTACACTCTTTCTGCTTCCTCTTCCACGGGGTTCCTTGAATCCTGAGCAAAAGAATTAGATGGAGACATCCCACTAAGGGATGACTGTTACTAGGTTTCTCACTGTCTGTATAATGTCTAGCTTTGGACATCTTTATTTCTTTCCACCCACTGAAAGAGGAAGCTTCTCTAATGGCTGAGCAAGGCCTTAATTTATGAGTAAAGCAGAATGTTATTAGGAGTAATTTTATTGGGTTTTTTTTGTTTGTTTTTTATTTTTTATTTTTTTTAAATTCTAACTAACTGGGTTTTCTAGTCTCAGGTTCTTGGTCACCCAAGTAGTGTTGAGTATGGGTTGCATCTCATGGAGTATGTCTTAAATCAAATCAGATATTGCTTAGTTACTCCCACAAGCTTTGTACCAGCATTCCCACACATTTCTTCCAGGCAGAGCACTATTGTTGATTAAACAGTTTGTGGCTGGGTTGGTGTTTTACTTTTGGTAGGATGTATCCTGTACCAAAAAATGCTAGCCCATAGGGGTGAAGGCTCTATGTAGACACCAACTTGCCTTCTCCATGTTCAATGAGTTGTGTTGGTGCTGTCTTCAGCAATGGAGCCTTGGGTTCAGTTTGTGGAGGGCAACTTACAGCCTTAGCAATAGCCTGGGTTGTTTGGGGGTTTCCATTTGTTGCCTTTGGCCAACAACTCAATTACATATAAACCAGTCCTTGTACTGGAAGCTCCATTTGGTAACAAGAGATGACCATTGGGGTTCCCCCACTATTTGGCAATTTCATGTAGATCATTTTAATGTATGTATGTAATGTGAATCTTAAATGGTCTTAATAAAAACAAACCCAGAACCAGGTACTGGGGTCAATGCTGGAAGATCAGAGAAGCAGAACAAGCCACAGCCTCCTCACCTTGCCAATTCCTCAGCTGATCCTGTTTCCTCAGACTGGAAGCCTCTGAGTCCTCATCTAGAATGAATCTCAGCTGAACTGCTGCTAAAAGCCTAAAAGCTTAATGAGGCTCTAGTTCCTCATCCTCATGCCTTAAATACCTTTCTGCTTCCTGCCATCACTTCCTGGGATTAAAGGCTCTTGTTACCACACCTAGCTGTTTCCAGTGTGGCTTTGAACTCACAGAGATCCAGATGGATCTCTGCCTCTGGAATGCTAGGATTAAAGGCATGTGTGCCACCATTTTCTGACCTCTATATCTAGTGACTGTTCTGTTCTCTGCCCCATATAAGTTTATCAGGGTGCACAATATTTTGGGGGAACACAGTATCACCACATATGTATATATTTTAGAAAGATTCTACTGCATTAGTTTTCCATACTACCCCTCAAATGGCCCTTAACTTTGCCTCTCTCCCCTTATTTTCTCTCTTATCCCCCTCCTCCCTGTCGCTCCCTACTTGATCCTCCTGTTCTATCATTCCCCTGTCCATTCGTAACTATCTATTCTATTTCCCTTTCCTAAGGAGATCCATATTTCCCACCTAGTTCCTTATTCTATATCTAACCTCTGTGGTTCTAGCTTGATTATTATCAACTAAACAACTAATATGCACATATAAGCAAATACACACCATATTTTTCTTTCTGAATCTGAGTTACTTCAGGATGAAATAAGAAGATTACACAGGATGATTTTTTTCCCCTAGTTCTATCCATTTACCTGCCACCTTCATGATTTTATTTATTTATTTATTTATTTATTTATTTATTTATTTATTTATTTATTTATTGACATCTGAGTAATACTTCATTGGGTAAATGTACCACATTTTCTTTATCCATTTTTTTTTCTGTTGGGGGACATCTAGTTGTTTCCAGTTTCTGGTTATTATGAATAGAGCATCAATGAATATGGTTGAGAAAGTATCTTTGTGGTAGAATGAAGCATGCTTTGGATATACGGTCAAGAGTGGCATAGCTGGATCTTAAGTTAGGTAAATTTCTATCTTCCTGAAGAACCACTGCACTGATTCCCTTAGTGGCTGTTTGAGTTTGTACTCTTACTGCAATGGATGAATGTTCCTCCTACTTCACATCCTTGCCAGTATAAGCGGTCACTTGTTTTATTGATCTTAGTTATGACAGCTCTAAGATGAAGTCTCAAAGTAGATTTCATTTGCGTTTCCCTGGTTGCTAAGGATGTCAAACATTTCTTTAAACTGCCTTTATTATGTTAAGGTATGTCCCTTGTGTCACTAAACTCTCCAGGACTTTTTCATGAAAGGGTGTTCGATTTTGTCAAAGGCCTTTTCGGCATCTAATGAGATGATCATGTTTCTTTTTTCATGTGTTTGTTTATATGGTGAATTATATTTATTGATTTATGTATGCTGAACCATTTCTGCACCTCCGGGATGAAGCCAACTTGATCATAGTGGATGATCTTATTTTATGTGTTCTTTGATTTTGTTTGCAAGTATTTTATTGAATATTTTTGCATCTATGTTCATAGGGGAAATTGGTCTGTAATTTTCTTTATTGGGTCTTTATGCGGTTTTGGGTAGCAGGGTAACTGTGGTCTCATAAAACTAATTGAGGAATGTTCTTTCTGTTTCTATTTTGTGGGATAATTTGAAAAGTGTTGGCATTAACTCCTCTTTAAAAGTCCAGTATAATTCTGCACTACAACCATCTGGTCGTGGGGTTTTTTGTTAGATGACTTTTAATGACTGCTCTTCTTTTGCTAGAGGTAATAAGTCTTTTTAAATTGCTTATATTATTTTGATTTAACTTTGGTAAGTAGTATGAATTGAAAAAAGTATAAATTTCTTTTAGATTCTCTGGATTTCCTTGGTGTCTGTTGTTATGTCCCCTTTTTGTATCTAATTTTGTTGCTTTTAATATTCTCTTTGCACCTTTTAGCTAATTTTGATAAAGGTTTGTCAATCATTAATTTTCTCAAGGCACCAACTCTTTATTTCATTGGTTCTTTGCGTTTTGTTCATTACTTTTTAAAATTATTACTTTTTGTGTTTTATTGAGGTGAGGGTTGGATTTGGAGGCACAGAGAGAGAAGTGGAGATCTACAGTTCATTGTTCTGCCTTTCTTTAGACAAAAACTCAACAATGCTAAACAAAGTTACTGTCTTTCAGACCTTTTCAGACCTATAATTATTTCCTAAATTTTATAACCATTTTGGAAAATTGATTTCTCTGCTTTGTTACATGGGCATTCCATAAATGCACAAGAGCACGAAAACTTTTGTTATTTGACTAGGGCATAGAATAATATTTTGGGAATAGTTTGCACAGGCTTTGTTTATATTGCTGGATACATTTCCACATCTAAGAAATATGATCTTTTAAAAGAGATCTAACTTTGGAAAGTGTGTGAATTGGACAAAGAGGAAAAATGTGTCTTAATGAATGAATAAGTATTAATTTCAGGATGAATAAAGTAGTTGTTGTAGTGCAACATGGCTGAAAGCCAACACTCAAGAGAACCAGGCAGGAGGTATCTGTAAGTTAGAGCTCAGCCTGAATTACAGGCTAGCTTGGTATACGTAATGATTCTGTATCATATTAATAGATAACATATACACACATGTGAATATTAGAATATAGATGTATACATACACAGATGGTTATAAAAGAAGCACTATGGTATTAGGCTTTGAAAAGAATAAATCTCAGATCAAATTTCAGAAATTTTGTTAGCTAAGTGAAATTCTTACACTATTTTTAAAGGGACATAGAAAAATACAATAAATGAGCTAAGTAGATTTTACACTGATGTAACTTGATTTGTTTTTCAAATCATGAGTCACAATCCAATTCAATTTAGAAAATGTAAGTGGCACAAATCTTCAAGTTTTCATTTTCCTTGAAGCTTTGACTTGTACATAGAGTAAGTTGATTCTATTTTGAGAACTTTGGTTAGGATGCAGGCTTTCTCTCTTCTAGGATAAGTGTTCTGTGATCTAATTGCTGGCTTGCATGTACTAATACACGTTTTCTTCCAAAGAAGGTGTCACACTGTTTCTCAGAGTGTCTGGGAATTTTTGCTAAATGGTTATGCTGCCAAATTGTCTTCTTAGTATTTATGTTTATAACAATATCGCTGGGCTGCTGTCAACATTAGCCAGAGAAGCTTTTTGTTTTAGTAGGTCACAGTCAATGTAGAGACTCATAACTGGTCAACAAACTTAAAATAAGATACTCGCCGGGCGGTGGTGGTGCATGCCTTTAATCCCAGCACTTGGGAGGCAGAGCCAGGCGGATTTCTGTGAGTTCGAGGCCAGCCTGGTCTACAAAGTGAGTTCCAGGAAAGGCGCAAAGCTACACAGAGAAACCCTGTCTCAAAAAACCAGAAAAAAAAAAATAAAAATAAGATACTCAGCCCTGAAAAGGTGCAAACCTTCTCACTAAGGCTCAGGGAACACAATGGAAGAAGAAGCAGAAAAAATATAGGAACTGGATAATGGGCAGTTGTGCTGTGAAATCTGCCTGGTGGACATTTCACAACTGCTGCCCTTAAGAACTCAGCAGCTGTGGATGCCTACACAAAACCTGAATAAGATCACGCCAATTAAAGTTTGAGCATTAATGGGAAAGGTGATCACAAGGCTCCAGACCTTGACAGATGCTGTTGGAGCAAGAACCATTTTGGGAGTTGGCCAATGGTACATTTCTTATGCTCCATACCAATCACATATGTGCAGGACTAATTGTCCTTAGTAGACTATTTAAAAGAACTGAGAGCTGTAGGGAGAAGAGGAAAGTAGAGGGGAAGGAAATGGAGGAGGATGAAGAAGAGGATGAGGAAGAAGAAGAGGAAGGAGGAGGAGAAGGAGGAGGACAAAGAGAAGGAGCAGGAGGAGGAGGAGGAGAAGAAGGAGAAGGAGAAGGAGAAAAATGAAGTTGGAGGAGGAAGAAAAATAATAGAGAAACCTAGGGGAAGTTAGAGGTAAGAAATTAGGAGTGGGTATGATCATATGTCATTGTATATATATGAAATTCTTGAACTATATATATGATATAGATATAGATATGAACATTTTGCGTTTTTGAATCTAATGTTGAGATTCTGGAATTTATTTAGATGATCTCTTTTCACTGGTATCAGCTGACACCTGTTTAGCAAGGTAAACTGGAGCATCACCTTGTCATTAACAGATGATGAGAGAAAACCTCATTCTACAACTCATGTCTGTTTAGACAAAAAGGGGAGGAGCCCTTGGGATAGTGGTGAGGTTCTGTTTCTCTATCCTCCTTTGATAATCCTCTAATTGTGAAGAGCACTAATTGTTTTTTTCTGCTCTTTATTTCTCCTCCACGGACATCATAAGATATCATTTCATTGCCTCTGGACTGTGGTAAAGATCCTCTAACATCCCAAATGCAACAAAGGAGGATGCTGCTCCATTAATTTCAGATAAGGCTGGAAGTCCTGCATCTTCACAAGCCCCTCACTGAACCCGCCTTCATCATTTCCTAACAAGGGTTAATGTGTCAGCTGTCTACCCAGTCCCCTGCCCCCCATATTGCCATCCATGCTGGGCATAGGGCCTACCCTTAAGAGTAGTTTGTTTCCCCAGTGAGACTTATTGGGAGAAAACTAAATTTTCATTTGCAAGTGGCTATCAATTGAGATAGCTTCTGGATTAGTGATGGGAGTATGTACCCATTTCTTCTTTTAGCTCCGGGACCCTACCTGGTACAGAGCCATGCAGGCCCTGTGTGTGCTGCATCAGGCTCTGTGAGTTCATATGTGTACTGATCATGTTGAGGACCTTGCTTCTTGGGGTTCTCCAATACCTCTGGCTCGAACACACTTTCTGCCTCCTCTTCAGCACATCTCCTTGAGCCCTGGGGGGATTTGATAGAAACATCTCATTTAAGGCTGAGAGTTCCAAGGTCTCTCACTTTCTACGTATTATCTGGCTGCATAGGTCTCTCTCTATGATGCTATCTGCTGCAAGAGGAAGCCTCTCTGATGATGGCTGAGAATGGGACTGATCTATGAGTATAGCAAAATGTCACTTGGAGTCATTTTATATCAATGTTCTTTGTGTAGAACAGTAGTATTTGGTTTTACCCTAGGTCTCAGGTTGGGGGGATCTATTTTTAATAAAAGAAAATTTGAAAATATAGTATTTATACCATTAAAGGTATGTGTTTTAATATATAAAGTAATAATGCATGTTAGTATATTTCTAATCTCCTAAAATTTGCTTACAAGACAGAGTACTGTTGCCAAAGTACTCTAAAATGATCATTCTTTCTCATCATTGTTGTCAGAGGGAAGAAATGCATGTGATAGGAAAAAGCCTTTGCATTATCATCTTGAACTAAGTGAACGTTCCCACAGTTTGTTCAATGAGTGTTTATTGTTGTTTTGTGACTATCAAGGTGAATGCCATCCAGCATACTGCCCCAGGGAACAATGGGGAGCAGTGTACTGAGACTCACAAGGAATACCAAAACTTAAACCCTGAGACTGCTCCTAGGAATTATATGCATTCCAGATGGGAATATAATTTTAATGCATGCAATGTTCTTCCAGCTAGGAGATTATTGCATCATAAAGAGAATAGATGTTCATCATTAACAGTATTTGATCCATAGTATTAAAAAAAGTGAACTGTGAGAAGAGCAGTCCATCAGACAGGCTCTGGTGTTTAATATAAGAAAGAGAAAAGGCATCATCTGTCTAAAGTTCATATTTTGTGTTACATTTACTTGAGGCCAAGATTCTGAATGAAAAATATGTGAACAGTCAATCATGTGGTTATTTCTAATTATCTGTTTTGACTTTATGTAAGCAGTGCCTTGAGTTTAACATCAATTTTGGTATGCAATGCCCCATACATCAAAATGTACTGACACATTAACGAGGAAACAAAAATGGAAATGGGAATGGTAACAGTCAAAGTACTCAAATATTTTCTAAAAATACGACTCAGGATCCAGCTCTGGTTGAAGACTGCATGTGCTTTGAAATACACAGAATGATGAAGCTGTTCTCATGCTTTCTGACCATCTGTTTGCAGTCACAAATCTAATGATGAGAAAAATTCTCATCATGACTTTTCAGATTAATTGATCTGTGTCTCTTTTTGCAGGCTTTTGAAATTTCAGGATCACTAAACAGCATAATTTAAGGAAGATGTAGGATCTTTAACTTTAGATACAAATAGGTAGCAGTGCTTTAAAAAGAATAACATCTGTGTCCTGCAAATCAAAAACCAGTCTTAAGACCCTCCAGGTATATGTTGACTTGTTTGGAAACTGTCCCATCTAAGGAGTCAAACAGATTTAATAAACAGAAATATCCATAAACACCAGAAACCATGTGGAAGTACATGATCCATGTTCCTGCTGAGTGTAAAGGGCAAAGAATCTACTTTTTCAGTGGTATAGATGACTGTAGACTCACAGTTGAGAAAGAGAGACCTGGAAAGCCTTTCTATGACAACCCCTACCTCCCAACTAAAAAAAGAAAAAGAAAAACATCCTAGATAGAAAGCCATCAAAGAGAACTTTTACAAATTGTGATAAGGATGCTGAAGCTTTCCATAACTGATGACTTCTGGTGGGGTGCAGGTGGGGAAGGACTCAGTTTTCTTTAAGGGGATGGCCATTGAGAGTTTGACCATGCTTCAGTGAGTATATAGACAACACAAATTAGACCTTCTTCTTCTTCTTCTTCTTCTTCTTCTTCTTCTTCTTCTTCTTCTTCTTCTTCTTCTTCTTCTTCTTCTTCTCCTCCTCCTCCTCCTCCTCCTCCTCCTCCTCCTCCTCCTCCTCCTTCTTCCTCTTCTCCCTTCTCCTTTTCCTCCACCTCCTCTTCCTCCTCCTCTTCTTCTTTTATTTTTTTGGGGAGTGGTATCACAAGGGTGGGATGGCAGACCTATGAGGACTAGAAAATGAGTGTGATTAGGGTGCATGATGTGCAATTCCCAAATAATCATTAAAGATATTATGTTGGAAAAATAAGCATAAATATCGTTTTTTTCAAAAAAAAATCACTGTGAAATCTTTACTCAAATGTTTTAATTGCTTAGGGAACTCTTAATATCAAGCTTTATCTTCTGCATGAGAGCTTTATTGATAGATCCTGAGTTTCTGGATTCTTCATCCCCAAGTTTAGTATATATGAGATAACAGGAGACCCTGGGAGAGTAACACCTATGCTATTATTTGGGTCTTGAGTTTCCAGGGTTTTCTTTTTATCTATCTCTGTGCTCTCATGACTCCTTTTATGGAAACAACATGCCCAAAGTAAGATTATCCACCCAATTACTTTTTCAACTTCTTTGAAGTATAAAAGTGATGACATACTCTGAATAAACTGTTCTTGAGACATGATGTGCTCTTGGGCAAGGTTTCAACCAAAGTTACGAGCTCTGGAGTTGGATGAGACAATAGAGTGCCCCAGAATTGAAACTGAGATGTTGAACTTCAAGTACCTACCTGCACTGACAAGCCAAAAGATGCTGATTATCCCTTGCAGAGTAACCCTGGGTTAGGTCACTCCCTCAGCTCAAGGCAATTCCTAGAGAAGAGCTCAGCAGTATGTCACGAGTAATTAAACATGATTCTGTACTTTCTGAAGGGCTGGGAGCTTTGGTCCTAGAAGAGGGATGAGAACAATTAAAACCATCATCCTGACCAATAAATATTTATCTATTTCTTTGTGTAAGAATATTGTCTTATGTTAAATAACTAATATTATATATTAATTATATATATATATATATGAATCTTATATAAATATTCTTTATATAAGACTTTCTAAACAAACCTCATCTAGCCATTATACTCAAGAGGGTATCTAGTTTTCTTGAGCATATATATATATATATTGCTAATTATGTAAGGAAGTGCCTATAAATATTGTCTTTTGGAAAAGGATTGTTAGAAACAAAGTATGCTTGGGGCAAGTGAGATGACTCACTGAGTAATAATACCTGCATGGAGCCTGACAACCTGAGTTTGATCACTGGAACCTAAGCCGTAGAAGTAGAGAATTGATTCATCCCCGTCGTTCCCTGACTTCCACAAGCACACCATGACATGCCGCCCTCAACCTTTTCCCCAAGACTAATAGAACACCAAAAAAGAGGGAACAGAAGATTTTAAGGGCCAGAAATCGGGAAGGATTGTGGCAAGTCTGTGTCTTCTACCTATGATAGAATCACTGCACACTTAACCATAAGAGCTATGGTTGCCCACACAAAACCTGCACAAGGTAAATGCAGTCAAAATTCCAGGAGGAGTAGGAGGTATTTAACCATGTATCTTGTTGCATATTGCTATTAATGTTGCTACCAATATACCTAAGATTATTAAATTCTTACCATGACTAAATATTCCTGTAAATATTTTAAATTACTAATTCACATTATCTTCACAATTGTCCTATGTCTGTTTATGTTTTAAATAAAGGAGTCGCTATGTCACCATGTAGGTTGGCCTCAAACTTGTGGTAATCCTCTTGTTTTAGCCTCCTGAGTATTGAGATTAAAGATGTGTGCCATCACACCCAACTTCATAAATACTGCGTGAAGTAAGCCTCACATATTAGTCACTATTTTTTAGATGAAAATGCAGGAAATGGGAAGGTTAAGTCATTTCCTGCAGGTCACACAGCTGGCATTAGGGAAAGCAAAAGTCTAACCCAGCTAGTCTCATTCCCATGCTTGCATTCAGAATAAAGTATGCACGTAAATTAAAGACCGTAGTCTCATATCAAATACAGTTAATGGGCTGAGAGTGTTCCATTGCTATCCTGAGATAGCTGTCTGTAGCATTTAATGTAATTAGACTAGGCTTTATTTACACAGTGATCAAAGTTTGGCAATAGTGGGTGGGAGTTTGGGGATATTTGGTTTTTTTATTTATCAATCTTTGTGTATTTTCTGAATATTCTAGAATATCCTCAATGATTGTGGGCTAAAGGAATAAAGTAAAATAACACTTGATTTTCTCGGAGAAAATACATTCACCAATGATAAATCTTAATATTCAAATCAATTGAAGCTTTGGACAAGGAAAAAATGGGTGTGTGTATATGTGTGTGTGTGTGTGTGTGTGTGTGTGTGTGTGTGTGTGTGTGTGTATGTGTGGGGGTGTGTGGGGGTGTGTGGGGGTGTGTGTGTGTATGAGGAGAGAGAGAGAGAGAGAGAGAGAGAGAGAGAGAGAGAGAGAGAGAGAGAGTTTATTTCCTACTCACCCCCTTTTCTATTTTTGCTGTTTTGATGCCTAAATAAAAGCATAAAGAGTACAATGATTTGAGGCACTTATAAATTTAAGTGTTTTTATAAAGTCCTGTTAATAATAATTCTAATAATACTGACATTTTAGATATATCCACTGAACACTCAAGATAATCTATATTTAATCTTTGGGGTTTTACATTGATCAATCTTAATTATGACTAAATCCCTGAAACATGAGTGTTAGGAAGGTTTGGGAAGTTTCCAGGACCAATGATTTGGTTTTCACTTACAAAATAAGCCACACATTATCTATTGAAAAAAGTGTCAACTTTAGAAGCTGTCAAGTCATAGTTTCTTTTTCCAGCACTGAAAGCAATTGAGTTATGATTATTCCACATTCTGGGAAATTTTCTTTTGCATAATCATTCAATCATTTGAGTGGGCAGCAGTACAGCCTTATTACCTTTGCTTATTTCTTTTTCATACGCACTCAGGTCTAATTGAAATGCATAGCACTGAAGATGCAATGCATAGCAACTTGCAGAAACATCCATTATCTTTGCAAGACATCTTCTGATTGATAGTTCTTGCCTTGTCAGGTAGAGCTGTCTGTACTTTGAGTTGAAAATTACATTGTCTTCAATCTCTCCAGAGGTACACAAGCTTTTCCATCCTTCTGCAGAGGTACTACACAAACCAAATATTCTCCAAGAACACCTCAACAGAGACAAGTTCCTCCTATCACTTTCAATGCTAATTCTAACATATGGCTTTTTTGGGTCCAGAAAATTCAATTATAGACAATTCCAGCCTTCATAATGTTAGTCATAATGAATGACCTTCCTTGGATTTTCTATGTGACTGGTGTACATAGAGAACAACATAGTGGCTACCAGCAATTTGGAGAGAATATGGAGTATCCCCTCGGGAGCTATCAGAATTATCAGACTCTCCTTCAGGAAATGAGAGGAGGTGCCAACCCAATGGACATTGATTTATTCCATGTTCGAAGGTTGCTGAAATAACAAATCACCTTGAACAAGCAAACCAATCTGACACAAAGAAACTGAGACTATTCTCACATCAGAACAGCAAATGTCATGCCTGCAAATCCCATGGAGAAGTTTGCTAACAGCACTCCCAGAGTAGGAAGAAGGTAATGTGGAAATATAAAATAAATCATGTGCCAGGGGAAAACTTTACTTGACCCAGTTCCTTGCAGGAAATCTGTTCTAAGTAGACCTTGGCACCAGTTAGGTCAATGGATCCTCTGTCAGGTCAAGCATGTTGTCACAGTAATACTGTGTTCAGAAAGTCCAATCCCCAGGATCAAAGAGTTGAAATAAAATACGCTGCAGGAAAGTACCTTCTCCCAGTGTCAGAAGAAATGGGTATCTTCATCTTCATTTCTTAGGCCTGCAGGAGACCTAAGAATTAAAATTCTTAATTGTTTTCTCTTTTTCTAGAGCCCTACAGTCTTGAGATACTCTGTGTGCTGACCACAGGACAGGGTACAAAGCCTTGTGTTAACCATAAGTGAGGTCAAAGGAGACAACTTATCTATTTATATTAGATATCCCCTGTGAATTGTGAATCTTGTCAGTTTCTAAAAATATGATTACTATGGGGGACCAGAGAGCATCACCATGCAGGCTTCTGGCTTCTTCAGAGCTAGAGAGGTCACCCTGCAACAAGGACACCTACTGAGGGGCCTCAGAGGTCAGTGCAGGACCTGAGTTTTGGCTGCAGTGTGCTCAGGATCCCCTGAGAGACTGAAATGTTGGTTCTTGTAGTCTCCAAGGTCAGCATGGGAGCGAGGTTTTGATTTCTGAGGTGCTTGTGGTCATTGCAGGATCTGGAGTCTGTACCATTGTGGTTCCAGTTTTCACTTAGGGCCTGTGGCTCTAAACGCAGTCCCTGTAGAGTAGTCAGACCTCAGTGGGTCTGAAGTTTGATATTCTGCCTCCAGCAGATCCGTAGAATCTAAAGGAGACCAAGGTTATCACTTTACCTGGTGGTTTAGTTGCTCAGTGTGCATCCCTACCATTGGTCCTGTTGACACGTAGATAAGACAGGGTCTCCTCAGTGACTGAATGACAATGAATACCAGGCCTTACCAGTCTCCACTGCTGAATTTTAGGCAGATGTTCCCCTGGGGATATTCACAAAGAACAAAATATTCTAAAAGCAGCTTAGTGAAATAAGTACATGAGTCTTCTATGACTATGTGTCCCAAATGCTATAACATTATGTTCAGCCATTTGTGTGCAGAGATGGAGGTATGACCCGGCACTACTTCAATCCCTTTGGTTTGCTCTAGGGACAGATGGGGTCTAGGCTGGCCCAAGCTCCGGAATTGTCCCTGGCTGTAATCAAGCTTCCATGCTTCCTCAAATGCACTACAGAAGTAATGTCTTATTCCGTGTGCACACCATCCAGTAAATATTATATTTTTATGAGAACCTAGATGACCTACCCCCAACTCCATCGGGCTACCTGATGATCTCTCCTGCTTGTTAGACACTTGCTTGCACTAAAGACAGAACTCTACATGGTTCCATGCAGTCAGCCATGGCCTATACGGACAGTTGTCAACAGAATTGTGGTACCATTTGGAAACACAGGAGACCTGTTTGTCTCAGAAATGTCTTTCTAATAGATTGTTGAGAAGTAGCATGATGCTTTGTTAACATAGTCCTAATGCTGTAGATAAGTCCTACACCCTATTTCCTTGGCTTCCCCTGAAAACAAACATACAGGTAAAATTATACAAACTGAGGAGTTTATATTTAGGAAGTCACACTCACACACACACACACACACACACACACACACACACACACACACACATGACATAGCATAGAAGTAGGGGGTGGAAGACCTGGAGTGATAGGATATTGGGACTTCAAGCTTGTCATTCCACTATGTAAAATGTATAGATTTACAAATGTATGTTGTGTCAAAGAGTTGTTTAAAAGATTAATCCCAGTCGAGACGGTGGTGGCACACACCTTTAATCCCAGCACTCGGGAGGCAGAGGCAGGTGAATCTCTGTGAGTTCGAGGCCAGCCTGGGCTTCAGAGTAAGTTCCAGGAAAGGTGCCAAAGCTACACAGAGAAACCTTGTCTCAAAAAAATCAAAAAAAGAAAGGATTAATCCCAATGGCACTCCCTCAAATAAATCCAAAATTGAAGTTTTCAAATGGAGTTTGTTCACTTCCCTTTGGATTTTCAATACATTTCTTCTGTACCCTGTCAGTCTCTATGGTGTCCAATTCAGCTCAGATTCCTGATGCAAGAAGAGCTGGGATGCGTGTTATCTGATTCCAATATGGCGAATTAGTGACAGTTCCTGCTCTTTTGAGTCACTTTGTCCTTCTTGGGTTGAAATTCATATTATCAGTGATAAAAGTGTGTTAGTCAGATTTTTTCACTGTAATGCACAGGAGAAACAATTCAATTATAAAGAGAAAAGGGTAATTTGGAGTATCCAGCTATGATAAATAAGAACCCAATTGGGAAATATATACAATCTTTAAGGAATTGCCTGGAACAGTCCAGTAAGTCTCGTCATTAGTTGAAATCTATCCTATCGTTCACTGTCTTTCTAGAATTTTCCTTGTGTATTCAAATGGAGAAGGAATTATATGCTCAACATGACTGAAGATGAGGAATCTGGGTTTGCTCATAGAAGTCACTGAGGACACTTGAGCAGGAATAACTTACCCTGCAGTGCTTAGTCTCCCTGGAGTAGGGCATTCTGGGACTGAGCCAGCTGTAGCAGATACTCCTGTGATTAGTAAAATGAAACTATTGACCGTATCTCCTTCAACCAAGTCCTGTGCATTCACAAGAGCGTGTAGTGCACACTGTTTTTGCTCATCTTGCTGCATTGTTAGTGTTGTGTGCAATTTCCTCAAAGTAACTCCGATTGTACAGGTTGCTTTAATGATAATTCTGAATATTTCAGCATATTCCCATTCAAATGTTTATGGGAATACATTGACTTGGTTGTTTGAAAATAGTTCCTAGGGGTAATTGTTTATTTAAAAACATTTCTCTCAGATAATTACATATAATTATGATTGGCTTGTGTTAGAGCAATGCCTATCCAATATCGTATCTAATGTATTAAAAGAAATGTTACAAATAATCCACATGAACTAAATGGGTAGCTATGAAGTGTGTTTCTCAGTAGACTTTTTTGACCAGCTAGACTCCCATTTGCCCAGAACTGTTGTTCAGACAAGTCTTGGTGTATGGAAGCAGTACAAGAAAGATTTTTTTTTTTTTTTTGAAAAAGAAACAACCCATTTTAAGAGTAAGTAACCAGGGTGTTTTCTCGGAATTTTCAGCTTTTGTGAGTAGAGCAAAGTCAAAGGAAGCTATGGCAATAGAAAAGCCATATTGATTCCTTCAGTTTGACTTTTAACTTAAGAACTTTGGCTAAGTTGATAGTTGATTGACACATGATTCAGGTTATATCCCCAAAGAAAATTTTATTCTCTGTATGATGATGATGAAGATATTTAAACATTGTATAACCAGTCCAAAAATAACGAGTCCATGTCCTAAGACAAGCTGTAATGTTTGACAATAACATAATGAAAATGCACATTGGAAAGTTGACTGACATGTCTGGACTACACTCAGTTAGCTACAAGAGAAAAGGTCAAGTTTACATTATACAGTTCACTGTTGAGCTTATCTGAGATATAGCCTCAAAAATCCTCAATTCTCTCTGAGTGTTGACTGGCAAGATATAAGCCTTTTCCACCAAGATTTGCACATAATTTTCGGTCCTGTCATCTTTTTTCCAGTGGTGTATAAAAGATACATGTACAATGTGCCTGTAATTCAACATTATATATGAAGAGTTTGCTCTATTTACCTCTGGCATATTCTGCAAATCTTCCTCTTTCTTAAGAAAGAAATTGATAGAGTTGTACCTGACAAGAACAGCATGCTGCTATGTTTGGCATTTTCCCAAGTCGTCAAGGAAGACCTTGAATTTGACTTTGTTAACTTAGAGGAAAATACTTCAACTCTGCTATGAAATGAAACAAATCAGCCAATGGACTTGGAAGAGGAATATACACATATACATATATGTACATATATACACATACATAGACATACATATATATAATTAGTGCCTTATGTTCTGTGATATGTTACAAGCCAAGATTTTTTAACTTAAATATGCAAGGTTCAAGTTTACAACTAACTGTATTTCTTAAAGTCATGATTTGTTAAAGTATAGAAATACAAGGAGCTTATAAAAGTAAAATTTCCCTTTTTCCAACTCCAGAGTTGTTGTGTTTAGAAACATCATTGATTTATATTCTACAATAACATGTGTTATCAAACCATTCTACAACCTTTCCTGGTTATTAAAATAGACAAGTTACAGAAGTTAAAGTTAAAATCAACTTTACAAGATACAGAACTTAAAATTTCCTTGTTATATAATCTGAGTATCTTCCAATGTTTTTTATTTAATTCTTATATGCAAGACTTTTTTTTAAATAAAAAGATTGTTTATCTTAAATGGCTTCTGGGGAGTTGCCTTCTACTTCTCCATGTCAATAGATATTTGTTCTCTATGAGGAATTGAGAGATTTTTCAAGATGAGTCCCTGTATCTACCTCAGTACCCAACACATTGAACAGGCAGAATATTCTTGGGTCAGGAAATCCAAAAGCAGCAAAGCAAGCTTTACTCAAAGTTCTATAAGCCAATTAACACTGAGTAGACTAACAGCATTCAACAAGTGTTGACAAAGAACAATACAATTTAGACAATAAAATAAGTAGTTCAGGGAAGTTTTGAAAGTTAGCATTGGATGGATTTAAACAAGGGAGCAATCAATAACTAGGTTTAGCTTCTCAATTTCAATTTTATTTTAAAACTTAGTTTCCAAGTGTTCCATAAATTTGTTGGCTTGCATTGCAGTAAATTGTCCCTAGACACTACTTGAGGTTGCACTGGAGTGTTCTTCATTCATCTCTTTCACTTAAATTGAAACACATCTGCGTTCTGGATTGGGCAGTCAGCAAGAGATAAACAGGTTTCTAAGATAGTCTGTAACAATGGTTCTCAAACTTCCCAATGGTGCGACCCTTTAATACAGTTCCTCATGTTGTAGTGACCCCCCAACCATAAAATTATTTTTGTTGCTACTTCATAACTGTAATTTGCTACTGTTACAAATTGTAATGTAAATATCTGATATGCAGCATATCTGATATGTGATTCCTGTGAAAGGGTCATTTGTTCCAAAGGGTTGCAACCCATAAGTAGAGAACCTTTGTTTATAATATTATTGATTTATAGGAATATGATATAAAATGTTGTTCTGTATGTATAATCAAGCAGATTATTCTGATAACATATACATGCAAACCAATTATATGGTTTATATACACTGTAATAAAACCTTAAAGCTGTGCTCACTTAAAAAGCATCGATTATCGGCTGGGCGTTGGTGGCGCATGCCTTTAATCCCAGCACTTGGGAGGTAGAGGCAGGTGGATCTTTGTGAGTTCGAGGCCAGCCTGGGCTACCAAGTGAGTTCCAGGAAAGGCGCAAAGCCACACAGAGAAACCCTGTCTTGAAAAACCAAAAAGGAAAAAAAAAGCATCGATTATCATACTTTATTCCATTTTTCACTTTCTAGTTACTGTTTCTAGCCCAACATATGAAAAGTATGTCCCCATTTATTTTGAAACAAGGTAGTCTGAAAAATAAGTTTTCCCACCATGTCCTTTGGCGACATGTAGGAGCTGATGTCCAATGAAAGACAAAAATCCTTAATGATTTTCCAACAGTTCTGCACAGCCAGTGGAGAAAGGCCACCATCTGCTGTTGGAACCTAAGCTCAAGTGGCAGCTGGAGCACAACTGAATCCATGTCACACCTTTCTTTTGCTGCCACCATCTGCAGGCTGTGACATAAAAGACTGGAGAGGAAGTTAGAGGGCTGTGTGTTGCTCCGAGAATGAGGAGCTCAATTCGATGTCACAGTGTGGCAGACTTGTGTTATGAACTGCTCATCATTGGACCCTAAATCCCTAAAGAGATAGGGAAAGAGGCAGTGTGGGAAAACATGTACAGCGTTGTACTTAAAGCTGACTAAATTCAGGAATGAGTTCTTCACGATCCCTGCCCTTTATTGACATGTGTTCTCTCACCATATTTTTACTACCATTTCCTTTCTCTTTTCATGAAGCTTTGATTGGGATCAGATTATCTGAAGAGCACAAACAAGACTTGGACCTGTACTGATCCACTGGGTCTCTCTTGAATCCTTTAGAACAGTAGAACAGACGCATGCTGATCCAATATTCACATTCCCTTCAGTGGACCCATGCAATGTTCTAAACCCAGTCCGAAAAACCTCAGTGAGGCTGATCATATTGCTGTATTTACCAGATAATAAAACATAGAGGAAAATAAAAATTAAACAAGCACCCAAAGCCTCATAACCATGAATCTCCAAGACAGGCTCAGACTTCACTTTTCTTTTCCTTTCATCATTGTGGACTTCCCAGACAGAATGTGGTGCTGTGCTAGATCCCACATGAATTGCTGTTTGTCCCCATGGGTGCTAAACTGGCAGCTCTCAGACCCTTCTGAATTACAAAAGGACTGTGTGACTCCTATGGTGTTTGCAAATACTGCGATTGGTTCAAGTAACTGCAGCAAGCCAGGTGATCACATCAAAATACATTTTAAAGTCTCTCTTTAAGAACAAGCACCTAAATTATGACTTTATTAGAAGCCTACAAAGCCAGCGTCAAACTCTATGTAACATCAATTGTAAATATCACCTGACTGTTCAACACTATACAGTTTAGGAAATGTAGCTACCCCAAAGGGAAAATTATACTAACTAAACATTGCTCATGCCTTTTCGTGCCCATCACTGATTCTATCCCTATTCTTCAGAGAAAGTGTTTGTTACTGACTGAGAGGAAGAATAGACCTGATGGCTAAGTGGAAGCTTCTCTAAAATGGCTTAGGATGTAGTTAATCTTTCCTTGACAGGTACAATCTGAAGTGTTAGACATTGCTAAGCAGTACTTGTTGAAGGATGGTCTATAGAGTCTTCATGTAATAGTGTTCATTACTTCTTTTGCCCTGCCAGGAAAATCCACCTGAGAGTCTCAAAGGTCTTTTCTATCTAAGATCTATGATCCAAGATCTATGCTTCTTACTGAGACAAAATGGCCACTGGGCATTCCTGCACTCAGTGGAGGCTTAAAGCTATAATTCCCTGGTTCTGTAAGTGTCCAAATACTGGAACAATCTGACGATTAAGAAGGCTGTCTCTGTGTCAAAGAGAGGTTCATTTCCCATAAGTAAACTCTTCATGGGCACGAGGCACCATTTATAATTCTGTACTTAAACATGACGCTGTAGTGGATTCTACTGAATTAAAAACAAAGATGTTTCTTTTAATCTGATAAGTATCATGAGTCATTTATAAACTCATGACTCTGACCCCATTCTCGTTCTTTTTCCATGGTCTTCTGTTTTTCATATTCTAAGCCGCTGTCTTTCCTCAGGATTACTTCTCCTTTTATGTCCCTTCAATAGCACACCATCTGCCAATGCCCTTCGACTCTTTATTCCCCCTTTAGTATTTGCTTGTCAGTATAATAGTGTTCCAATGACTGGTTCTGATGCAACAGAGCTCGGACTATTTACTTTCAGCTGGATGAATATGGATACATATTCTTTAAAACGCTTGAGGCTTCTGAAGTATCTGAAGTAGGAATAGCATTGCTTCAGTCTATCTTTATAAAAACAAAGTGTTAACAAAACGCCATCGGGTCTGGCAGCTTACAAAGAAGATACTGATGACTCTGATTCAAATGAATAAGAAGAATTAAAATTATGCAATAAAAATTCTAAGCCTTTGTCTTATGACAAAAAAAAAATGTTCCAACTTTTATACCTCAATGATCTGTACACGGTAAGGGGAAAACACAATCTAAGAGCAGAAGTTAAAACTTGATTATTTCTAGGTTGGTGTAAAAGTTCTCTATTTTTCAACATATAAAATATTTTTAAAGTAATATTGAAATTTAGTTTTACTGTGGAGACTTAAAATACAAAACACTGTTCTCACTTCAAAGGGGAGAAGTTTATTCTGAGTCAAATATAAGAGACTGCACCCTGGAGAAAGTGTTTCCAATTGCCCCAAATAACACTGAAGCAATGTTCCACTCTGGAACTGGTTACATGAGATTTTGTTAGTTACTGAACAATGACAACAAAAATAAAGCACAAATCAAAGAATTTACCAGTCATATGACTGGGAACCTCAGGTAAGAAGAGTCTAACAAAGAATGAGAACTCTGTAATAAGTTTCCAATGTTATCCAATGACATTCTTAATTTTTGCAATGGTGGAAACTCGTAGTCTGCTCAAACACATGTTAAAGGTTTTTACCTTATAGTAAAAGAGTGTATTAGATCAAATGGAGGGATGGGCAACAGATGGTTGCTGAAGGACTACAATTGGTTCACGCTAACTTGACAGTGGATCTGCAGCATTCTAATTCTACACAATCACAGAATGCAAATCAATTATTTAGCCTTCCAGATGTTTAACATAGAGGTGACTTTTCTTTTCATAAACATTCCAGTTTATAAGACTCTAAGAATAGAAGCTGAATAGTTTCTAGATTAATGTGTTTAATTCAATAGATTGTCTCGCCAAATTAGCAGCAAAGCCATCAATAACAAAGTCCACTCTTGAGAAAGTACCTGAGGAGGTAAGAAGTTAGTTTTGTGTTCCCATGATGCTCTGAATGAGGAATTAAACCAAACAAGAAAGAAATCTTGGTGCTCCAGGAGTGTTTGGAAAGATGTAGTGATAGTTGTGAACGAGATGACTGGGAGCAGGTGTGTTATTCTCATGTAGCAGTTCTGCTACATGTCTATAATGCATGGTATTGTGCTTCCATAAAGAATTATTATGTAGAACAAAATATCAACAGATATAAGAGAAAACCCTAATCTAAAGGTGCATGCTTCATAGAAAGGCAAATAATTTGAACTAACCTTCTCATTAAGAACAAATTATATGGGGTTGGGGATTTAGCTCAGTGGTAGAGCACTTGCCTAGCAAGTGCAAGGCCCTGGGTTCGGTCCTCAGCTCTGAAAAAAAAAAAAGAACAAATTATATAAATTGGTTTTATATATATATATATATGTGTGTGTGTGTGTGTGTGTGTGTGTGTGTGTGTGTGTGTGTATTTTAAGGCACTGAATAGAGAGAAATTAATTGTGTGTCTGTAATTGGCAAAAAAGGGCAACATTCCAGACACATGAAACTATTACTAAAGACTTTTTTTCCCCCAAAGCCGTCACTCAGAAAAAAAAAAAAAAAAAAAAAAACACCGTCTTGAGGAATAGTTGTCATGGCCTTTTGGGAAGAATGGGGAAAGCTGCAGAGACCACTCAAAATGGAGACTCAGCTGTGGGTCTCCCTCCTCCTCAGGTACTGTTGGCCATCCATCCCCGAGGGAAAAGACAGAGGGAGAAAGGAGAAGCAGGGAACAGGGTCCAGAGGGCTTGTGGGTATGACGGAAACAGCTTTCCAGGAGGCAGCTTCAGTGAGACAGATTAACTTTGTACCTGAGTGAGGGGAGAGATAAAGGATGAGGACTGAGGCTGGGGCATCACCTAATTTGCATGAAAGAGCACGCTCCTATCACAACAGCCAAAGCACAAAGCCTAATTACCATGTGTGGCAGCAGGGGGAGTGTCTGCAGAGAACTGTGTCAGGGGTCATGCCTGAGATAAGTCAAGTATCCAACCTCAGGTTCAGTCTCCAAATAAGGTCAGGCAGAGAGCAGGAAGCCTGTGCTGCAGCAAGGGAGTCCTCCCATCTTGCTCTGAGCTGGGGAGAGTTGTCCTGACATGGTAGAATACAACCTTTAACCAATAGGGCGCTCCAACATAAATCTTCCTTTAATTTAATCTGAGAGCTATGAGATCTACTCCCATAGATACTTTGAATTACGCATCAATTAGCTTTTATTCAGGCATTCAGCCCAAATTGTCTGTCATCTGGGAAAATGGGGACCCACTTCAAGCTTTAATTTTATCAATGTACTCTCAAACTAATAGTGCTTCTGTTGCCAGAAGCTATTGAAAATACCCTCTTCAAAATGAAGCAGTTACAGCAGGCTTTAAAGGGATCTTTGGAAATAATTTTCAAAGGCAATGACCACCATACCACAAACAATATCCCAATTCTTGAGAAAATAAATGTTGCTCTAGAAATAACCAAGAAAAGCATGTCGACGGAAGCCCACCATGTGCATAAATAGATGCACTATAAATAGTGCTCATTATGTTGGTGAGCATCTCCAACAGTCTCTGGGTCAGGTGACATCATGCTTCCAGAATGTGAGCAGATAGCCTCCTCTTCAATTCTTAGAGACCTCTTAGAGACCCCTTCCTGGTGCAATGGTGGCTGTAGTACATCCAGAAATTTTGTTACAGGCATGATTCTACATTCTAAAAATCACCATGGTGATATGAAACAATTACACATTTTATTAATATAAAAGATACTGTTAATTATGTTACGTATCAGGATGAATTTATAGATGAGAAACCATTGCTCTTAGATTGCAAGTCTCTAACCCCAAGAAGTCAGTCTCAGCCCCAAACCAAATCAGTCTTGAGATACTCAGATTATCTGCTGCGCTGACTCACCAAACAAAACGAGAAATGTGTGAATTACAAGTGACAAGAGTATTCTTTTCAACATTTATGTTCTTTCCTTATATCCTCAAACTACTTGTAATTCTCTCATAGCAGAAATTACTCCCAACTTAGCGTAGTTCTATGACTCCTGGCATAGTGAACAATATACAATTGGGGTGGGAATGGTACATTAGTATGACACCAGTGAGTTTTATTGTCAATTTGAAATATCTGGGAAGGGGAAACCTCAGGAGAGACATTGTCAAGACCAGATTGGCCTGTGGCCATGCCTGTGACAAACTGTCCTCATTACTGACTAATGTAGGAAGGCCCAGCTCACAGGAGATAGAACTATTCCTAGGCAGGAAGACCTAGTTTGCATAAGAAACCTAGCTGGGTGAACCAGTAAGAAAAAGATTAAGCTTGAAGGCAGCACTCCTCCATGGCCTCTGCTTCAGTTACTACTTCCAGATGTCTGTCTTGAACTTCTGGCCTGACTTCTCTCAATAGTAGAGTGTGACCTGGAAGTGTGCAATGAAATAAACCTTTTCCTCCCAAGTTTCTTTGGGCATAGTATTTATCACAGAAGCAGAAAGCAAATGTGGAAAAAATTAGTACCAGGAGAAGTAGACTACGCTGTAACTACCACACTGTGTTGGTCTTTGAGAGGATTGTAGTAGCATTTGCAATTTGGGGCTGGAAAATCTGTTGAATGGTTGAAGCCATTTGTTGGAGCTTAGAAGATAAGAACATTAAGAGAAACACAGATGAGGGAGGCCTGGCTTTGGGAATTTTAAGAAGAAAACAAAGACTCTATCCATGCAAATGTTACATTTTGACTCAAGAATCTGTTTGCTGACTAGCGGGAACTGATGAATCAGCTATGACTGATCAACACCACTAAAGTGAAACCTTGCCTTTACTAGGACAGTGGAAGATGGTCGCTAAAGAACAAGCTGTGATTAATAAGAGACCAGCATCCTCGAGACAAATCTTATGGGAAGTATTTCCTTGGGATCAGAGCATAGAAGCTGTGGTCCACTAAGAACATTGCTGTACATCAAGCTGGGAGCAGAAACTGGTGAACAACGGTGAATGATTTTTTTTTTTTTAAGAATCCCTTACATGGTACTGATTTGAAGGCATGGAATAAATCTGAAGTTTGTTATCACGGGACAGGTCAGTGTCACTAATGAGAGGCAAGAAGAAGCCACTGGTTGAAGATAAAGCACCACTAGGAATAGGGATCCCAAGATATTGGAGATGCCAGAGCCATGGGATGTCTAGCAAGGACAATGGGAGGTGTGACATGGAGCTGGCCTGAGCTGTCCACAGAAGCTGTGTGTGTGCTGTAGATGTCAGAGCTGGGGAAGTGGGGCTACCTGTGTCCTTTGGAGGCCAGAAGATTATGAATGAATCTCACATGTTGGATATTGAGCTATTTACACTGTTAAATTTTGGTTTGGGTTTGATCTGACTGTAACTGTGCCTGATTCTTCTGTTTTTGCAAAAAAAAAAAAAAAAAAAAAAAAAGTAGATAATTTGTAGCTGAAGTTTTCTCTGGTCCTACTCAGTCCCATGGACCCCACAGCCACTTATAAAATAATCACTCAGAAGCTTATATTAATTAAAACTGCTCGGCCATTAGCTCAGGCCTACCACTGAATAGCTCTTACATTTAAACTCATCTCATTTTTGTTAATCTATATGTTGCCACGTGTTCCGTGGCTTTACCTGTGTGCCATTACCTGGACAGTGGGCTGGCATCTCCTGACTCAGCCTTCTTGTTCCCAGAATTCTCATTGTCTGTTTATCCCACCTATACTTCCTGCCTGGCTACTGGCCAATCAGCATTCTATTTATCAACCAATCTGAGCAACACATTCACAACATACAGAACATCCCACAGCAGTAATTTGTTTTATATGTGTGTGTGTGTGTGTGTGTGCATGTACATATATACATACATGTAACTTGTTTTATATTTAACTTGTTATTAATATATATAAATTATTTTATATATATGCACCCACAGTTATTATAACTTTAAAAGAGATATTAGACTTTTAAGTGACAGAAATTTTAAAGGCTGTGGGACTTCTAAAGTTCTTATATTGTTATATTAACATGAGATCCAACATGAGATCTTGGGGAAACTAATGAAAAATTATGGCTTAACAGTGATATGTTTGTATGTCAAGTTGACAAAGGGTAGTTTGTGCTAGTTAGTTTTCACTGTCAACTTGACAGTCCTGGGAAGAGGAAACGCCAATTGAGAAATTGCCAGGATCAGATTGGCTTGTGGCCAAATCAAGACTATGGAGAATAGTCTTGATTATTGATTAATGTGGTAGCACCCAGGCCACCGCAGGTTGAACAATCACTAGAAAGTTGGACCTTTGCTGTATAAGAAACCCAGGTGAGAAAGCCAGAAGGAATAAAACTGTAAGCAAATTCTTCCATAGTTTCTGCTTGAGTTCCCTCCTGGCTTCCCTCCATGACGGATTATATAATGAATGTATAATACAGTGAAACTCTTTCTTTCACTTTTGATCATGGTGTTTGCAACAGCGATAGAAAGGAAACTAAGACAAGTATATAAATCACAGATATGATGTGCTCAATACTAATAATCTAATCTTACAGGTGTGTATTTGTTGGGTGTTGCCTTGCGATTAAAATCAAAAGCACAATTGTAAGATCTCATATATTTGTATCTGTTAAAATGAAGCAAAGGAGACATCTTACTCCTCCCCAATTTGGGACTTTTGTTATTTAGTGGACGGTCTCTGAGAACACTATTCATAGTGTTTCCTAAAAATAAATCTTAACCAGACCTGGCTAAGATTATGGAAAAGTATATTCTATAAACAGAACTAAAAATGGTCTCTATTTTGTATGATGAGATTTATCTAGGAACATATAGCTGGTTTGTGTAGTGTGGAAAGAAAAAAATTATCATTTAGGTCAAGAAAATAAATGCCCTTCAGAATATGTTAGCCAGGAGTGTCCAGTTATTGTAAGAAATGTTCACTTACTGATGAATCTTTCAGTATTTTTAAATAAAAATTAGCTTATAAGAAGGTTACTTTTCTGATCTATTTAATGTAAACTTTCTGTTTAATTTTGACTTACACAATTCAAAGTGCTGTAGATATTATATTCATCCCGAGTCATAGAAAAACATTAAGCACATTTGTTGCCTCATATAGCTGCCTAGGAAGACCGATATTGTTAAATATGTGAGCTATGGAGCCTCTTGTCATTTGGAGAAGAGAGCTCATTGCTCGAGATACGTGGTACAATCAGGTATTGATGCACATTATGCTCTAGGGCAGAAGTGTTTCTTGCTACAAGCAGCCCAAAGGGGCTTCCTGTTTCAAAGCTTGCTGTCAGGAAGTAAACAGCCAACTGACCTTCTCTCTAGTGCCCTCTATCCCAGGATATATGACTGAAACAATGTGGGAGAAAATAGTCATGTTGAGATGGTATACAACAGAAGCCTGAAAAGGTTATTTTTTGATGTTCACTTGACTTTAAGTAAAACACTGCTGAATTTGATTCCCATGGACACTGTAACAAAAGAGTAGAAAATGAATGGCATAAAGTAGGTAGGAACTTACACAGTTATGGAGCACAGAAGCCTGAAATCAGGTTGTTGCTGGCCTCTTCCAGCATCCAATGACTCCAAGTGTCCTTTGGTCTGTGAAAACAAAACTCTACCTACATCCTTGTCCTCTCATGCAGTTCTACCCATACGTCTCTATCCATATTTTCTCTTCTTTTAAGATGCCAGCCATACAGAATAAGGCCTGGCCCTATGCCTCTATGACCTTATCTAATTAATATGAAGACAGTCCATTCTACAGAAGGTCATAATCAGGATGCCTTGGGCTAGAGATTTAGTGTATCTTTTGGGAGGATCCATCTCAAACAATAGGAATTCCCATTAGTAACAAGGCAGAAAGAGGCTGAGTTACCTTTCTTCTTTCAATCTTTTGAGAATAAAAAAAAAAAATTACTCTTCCTTTCTTTGTAGAACTGACTCATACCTGGCTGCAAGCAGAGGGGGGTGGAATTACCATCTCACATGACATTGATGCAAACAGGAAAATAGTTAAGTCCATTTTCAGCTGCAGTGGAAAAACTTTCTTTCGAGTTAGCCTCAAAGAAACTCTGGATAAATAAACCTCAGAAGTAAGAGTGGTTGTAATCTTGACAGAACAGAAACAGCTGGCCTGCAACACTAACTGAGTTCTAGCATGCAAGCAAAGGCAGTCCTCATCCCCACCCTCCTTCCCCTCAAGTGAAAACTCACACATTTGCAGAGCTTCCCTGCTTTCTGTCATTAAGTTCTGTACTCTCTAGTATTTCTTCTGTCCTTAGAAGTTCAACAGTAATCACATGACCTGACAATAATAGCATAAAAACGATCTAAAGGGGCAATAGTGACAGTGATGCTGATGATGGATGTTCTGCCCCATGAACAGTCAGGTAAATACCACAGAAATCAGAAAGGAAAGTGTCGTTCCTCCGGAAACATGTCATGTGGTACATAACTTAATCCTCATAGTAAGGAAGTTTGCTTTAGGTTCATGCAGTTTGGAAAGTAGAATAGCCAGCTGCTCTTCATCTTTCAGGCACTATCAGGAATTAATTCTCACTCTGCTACTTAGGACCTTTCTTGTAGTGGGGGGGTGAGGTATCTGAGGAGTGATTCATTCAATAAGCATGTTCACTGAAGAGGCACAGAAAAGTGGGTTATGGAGACTTTCCAAAATCAATATGAAAGCCTTTTTCTAAGAGGGCCAGCAGTATATATGACATGCAATTTCTTTTTATTTTCTTACCAATAACACCGTTTTATGCATTTTCCAGATCATTATTCTATTCCTAACACATTTACGTGTCATGTTTGACAGAAAATTCTATTGGTTTTTCTTTGCTGGGGAATCACCCCAAATCCTCCAAACCCCTCCACATGTCTTCTTTTGCATGTTGTACAATATGAGATTGTGCTATTCAAGTTCAATCTATCTATGACTTTTTTCAAGTTCAATCTATCTATGACTTTTTTCTCCATAAAAAAGAACAACTAGAGAAAAACTGGACAGGTGTCCTAAGATGTATTTTAACTTATCATCCATGAGAAATGTTGCAAGTACTTTTAAGTTAAGGAGTACAGAATGAGTTACTTGCCAGGTCACATTTAATGTCAGTTCATACCTAGAAGACTATCCAAGCTGTCACTGACCTTAGCACTATTTCAAATGTAACATTTTTAAAGGATAAAATGTTCCTGACAAATGTCCCAGAGGAATTAGATGTGGGCCTGATACTTTCAACATCACCCATATTTCTTCACCTATGTCTTTTCTTCCACCAAGAAATAGGGAGTCTTTTAAAATAAATTTTTGGAATAAATAACATTTCCAGCTCTAATTCCATGTTTTGGATTATTGCTCATACTTAATAGAATCATCATGGAAGTAATGTTCAAAGATGTGCATGTATTTACTTCTTATGAAGTCAAGTGATAGCAAAAGTTCATAAATCAAGAACAGAGAAAACCACAAAATTCTGACCTGAATCAGGGGGTCAAGTCCTGAGAATAATTTTTGGTTGTGATTTCTTTATGTTTATTTGGCTTGTTTTTTTTTTTTAATAACTTCATACATGTACATACTTAAGTTTGGGAGTTTCCCCCTTCATTACACACTCTGGTACGCCTTTCTACTGATGAAATTCTAATTCTTCTTAATAAGTCTTCTTCTATGTTGATGTTTTCTTTTCTTTTTTTTTTTTTTTGAGTCAGAGAGTTTAAATTTCTTTCACGAGCACGAGTGCTTTATTTACTGGAACACAGGCAACTTACCAGTGAGTCCACCACTGAAAGATGTGGCACAGCCTCCCCCGGTGCCCATTAACTATCCATAGTCCTTTAGGGACCAGTGGAATCTACTGAGCTCCTCTGCCATGAAGGATGGAATGGTGACAGATCCTGTATAGGGAACCATGTATGTGATGAGTTTACGGTTATAACTGCCATACCATGTCAAGAAGACAGTGTTTGAAACAACCCTCCCCAATTTCTGGCTCTTACGTTCTTTCTGCATCCATTTTGGTGATGCCCCTAAGCCTCGGACGAGCCTATATAGATATCTTGTTTATGGCCAGCCTCTTCACAGTCACCTTTTCTCTACCCTTCAACTATTTGAGTCTCTGTATTTAACCGATGCCCACAACACAGTGAATTTTCTGCTGAGAAAAGGCCGAGTAGCACTAATCTGATCAGTGGTCATTTTTTATGTGTGTGGATGGTTTGCTTGCATTTATGTCTCTGTATCCCATGCATACCTGGTACCCTGACAGGCCAGAGCATGGCAGATCCCCTGGGTTTGTAGTTATAAACAGTGGTGAGCCACTAGGTGGGCGTTGATAATCAAACCCAGCTTCTCTAGAAGAGCACTTAGTGCTTTAACAGCTACCTCCAACACAGATTATTTGGGGTTTTTTTTATGTCAATGATTCCACTGCCTACATCTTATTCCCAAAAATATTCCATGCAATAATTGAAAGAATGATTCCATTCATGAATAAGTGTTTAAAGAAAAAAATATGAGCCGGGCGGTGGTGGCGCACGCCTTTAATCCCAGCACTCGGGAGGCAGAGCTGGGCAGATCTCTGTGAGTTCGAGGCCAGCCTGGGCTACCAAGTGAGTTCCAGGAAAGGCGCAAAGCTACACAGAGAAACCCTGTCTCAAAAAACCAAAAAAAAAAAAAAATATGAAAATGCATTTAAATGTATAGGGTTTTTTTTACTGTCTTTAAGATTATATCTTAAATTTAGTAACTTGAAATGTAATGTTTTCTTTTATCAAGCTCTGATCACTTATTTGTTACACTTTTTAAAGACTTATTTTTGGCTGATCTCAGACTTAGATGTAGAAGTAGAATTAAGAACAGCCTATATCTGTTGGCAATCTGTTCCTGGAATTTTTCTTTCTTTACTCTCTTAATCAAAAGGTTAGAAAATTCTGCAGCCTCCTCCATATTTCTTAGTATTTTTTTTTCTTCAGAGAAATATGCCTGAACTTTGTTGCAGGTCACATGAGGTAACAAGACACTGAATCTTGAATACTGTGGTCCTTGGCTCTTTACTTAGTTTATAGATTTTCTGGAAACATAATGGCAGACATAACCTTTTAAAAAAAAAAAAAGGAAATTTTTATGTCAAATTCAGAAAATCACATGATACATGTTTCTGAGTTGATGATTCCAGATCTTTGATGAACTGGCCATTTTCATTTAATATTGTCCCATGTGGCTGGAGAGAGAGTTCGGTGGTTAAGAGCATTTGCTGTTCTGACAGACGATACAGCTTCTGTTCCTAGAACCCACATGTGGGTTCCCAACCATCCGTAGCTCTGGTTCCAGAGCGTCCAAGGACCTCTTCAAAACCCTCTGTGCACCAGGCACACGTTTGGTGCACATGTATATGCTGGCAAAATACTTTCATATATACAAAAGTGAATATGTTTAAAGTAGTTTTTAAATTTTATGGCTAGTCACAAAACAAACTAGTAACATTTTTTTGTTAGATTGAGAAATGCTGAGCTATTCAGAATGGGAAACTACAAAGGCCTCTTTTTTGATTAAAGAAAACCACTAGATGAGATCTTAAGAGGAAAACAATGACTTGGAGGAATGCTATTTCAGTTATGTGCATTGTTGATAATACCACAGGATCTAAACACACCAGAGAAATTTACCTCAATATTTCCATCACAGAAGGGTAAAGACGAGGAGCACTCATGAAAATGAACTTGGGAAGGGGGGTTTCTTCCAACGGAGACAGATTCTTCAAATTCAATTGGTGCCCCAAGTGTCCCACAGAGTAAGTATCTCCCAAGACTCTTTTCTACAATGTTTGTTGAAATTCCTAAAGAAGAAGCATGGTGCTGCAAGATGTAAGAAAATAGCACCACTTTGGGAAATTTTAATATATCAGAAATAGAACAAAGATCCTAAAAGAATTCTATGGTATGGAAAACAAATCATTTATGAAAAGGACCCCCCCCCAAAAAAAAACCTCATCTCCTTGAATTTTAAACTCTTAACAAAAAGCTACAATAGTTGATAATACCAGATAAATGCTTTCTAAACTCTGGGGAAAAATAGTTTTTAACTGAAAACTCTGTTATTAGCTCAAATACAGACCAAAATCTATGCTTTTCACTTGAGGACATGAGAGATGTCTGCTTTTTCTACTCAGTCTAAATGGTTTTTTGTGCTCACCCTTAAAACACAGCAGGGACATTCCATGGGTAGGTTTTTTTTAATTAGTATTATAACCATTCATGTACTAACCACAGATAATCCAAATAAAAATGACAGGGTAGAATTATGTAATGAAATCAATGTGTGGGTGAAGATGTGAAAATTTTATGTGCAAAACCTTGTAATGACAAAAATCACTATAAAGTCCCCATAGTTTCCCATGATGTATCAGTTGTCCTTATAATTGGTTCTAGATCTAAACTTCTATTTGTTTAATAGGACAACCATGACAAACTCCCACAAAGATGGTGTCTTAAGGCAAAAAAATTAAATCCTTTCATAGCTCTGAATATGAGAAATCTGAGAACAAGGTTGAAATAGATCTACTTATTGAGAAGGGAACAATGCTTCCGTATTGGTTTCTTTTCTGTTGCTGTCATAAAATACTATGATCTGCTGTCTGTCTGTACTTTTTCCCATCATGGTCTCAATGTCCCTTGCTCATAGAATCACTCCTCTCTCTCATCGATTGGACTCCTGGAGCTCTGCCTGCACCTGGTCGTGGATCTCTGCATCTGCTTCCATCAGTCACTGGATGAGGGCGCTATGTTGACAGTTAGGTTATTTAGCCATCTGTTCATCTGAGTAGGCCAGTTCATGAATGTGCTGTGAACCAATAGCTGGAGAGTGCCCATGGTACTGGACTAGGCCCTCTGGATAGGTGAGACAGTTGTTTAGCTTAAACTGTTTAGGGGGCCCCTAGGTAGTGGGATCAGAACCTGTCCCTAGTGCATGAGCTGGCTTTTTGGAGCCTAGTGCCTATAGTGAGACACCTTGCGCAGCCTTGGTGTAGGGGGAGGGGCTTGTACCTGCCTCAATTGAATGTATCAGGCTCTGCTGACTCTCCATGGGAGACCTTGCTTTGGAGGAGGTGGGAAATGGGGGGCGGTGTTGAGAGGAAGAATAGAAGGGCAGGAGGAGGGAAGGGGAGGATCTGTGATTGGTATGTAAAATGAATAGAAAATTTCTTAATAATAATAATTTAAAAAATGGTAAAATATATATATTGTTGTGGCTTACAGTTCAGTGACACAGTGCATTGTAGCAAAGAAGGTACAGCATGGTTGCAGGAATAGGAGAGATGTCTGATCACATTTTTTATAGACATACAGACAGCAGAGCGATATAACAAGAAGGGAAGAAAGGCTATAAACTCTCAAAGCCTGCCCCACATGAGGCATGTGCTTCCTCTAGCAAAGCTCCTTCTTGTCAAAGTTTCATAGTCTCCCCAAATAGTACCACCCACTAGGACCAAATATTCAAATGCAGGAACCTACAGAGAACATTTCTTACTCAAACCACCATAGTTTTCTTGTCTCTTCTAACATGTGCTGGCTCCAGGTATTACTGCTTAGGTCCATCTCCGTTTGGCTTCTTGCAACTTCTGTCTCTTGTGAGGACACATAACTGGATTTAAAGCATCCAGCTCTCATAGGATGATGCTCAACTTGAGAGCTTTAGCTCAATTACATTCACAAATACCACCTCCCCATCAAACAAGGTTGTTCATGGGTTCAGAGGTTATGATGGAAGACACTGATCTTACAGTCCTTTCTTCTATCGTCCCACCTGTCATGTACCATTCCAAGTCACCCTAAGTCTTTTAGGGAAACCTGTACTGACGTCATCCTTAGAAGACACCAGTATATTTTGTATTAAAGGAAAAACAGATTCCATAACATTTCCTGATGGGAAGCAGTCCAATAAATTTGTTTGATTATTGCACCATCCCTTGGTTAACTGAAAGATTTTCCACTGAGATGTTTCCAGTTGAAAATTCTTTGCTGCTTTGTGGAGAAATCAAGTCTCTTTCATGTGCAAAAGGATGGCAATGACTCTGGCTGTAAAGCCAGTGCCTCAGAACACCTCTGTGGAAGGGAAGTTGAGTGTGAGCCATTCAGAATTTCCTCATTTGTTTCCTTTCCTCTGTTTAAAACTGTGAGATTCTTTCTTTGTAAGACTGTAAAAGCTGTGGATCTAGATTTCCCAAGCTCGTTTCTCCACTCCCACAACAGCATTTTCTGTCATTTCTCCTTAGTGGGAATATTACTAAGCTGGTTACTAATGACTAGTCATTGTACATATAGATTTGTGCATCTTTCAATCATCATCATAGAAGTTTCTGTTTGCATTAGGCAACAAGTAACATAGATACCCACAACTGGCCAAGGTTCATAGAATAAGAGACTTCAAACAAGTTATTCATACCATACATACCCCTTCCTCCCAAGGCTCAGGGATCATTGTGGAAGAAAGGACAAAAGACTGGAAGAACCAAGGGTGGTGAATAACAAGAAGGAAAAGGTATCTTTCTGACACACCAGCAAGTGGTATTTTATGAACTCACAGAAATTGTGACAGCATGCATGAGAGCTGATCAAGCTCAAGCCAGAAAACATCCAAACAAAGAGAGAGGAAGTGATGAAGTGGACACAAAGTCCCACCAGTAACTGAGGAACTATTGACAATTGAAAGAGAGAAAGAGAGAGAGAGAGAGAGAGAGAGAGAGAGAGAGAGAGAGAGAGAGAGAGAGAATATGACCAAAATACACTGTACAAAACTGTCAAAGAACTAATAATAAAAGTAAGAAAAACAATACTGGATCTTTTTTTTTCTTTCACCAATCAAAAATCCTGCTCTTCCTTCCTCCCACCCCTCCAACCTCCTCCTCCCGACCCACTCACCATTCCCTCCTACAAGAAGGTAAGGCTTCCCATGGGAAGGTACATTTAGTAGAAGCAGGTCCAAGTCCCCCTCCCCCGCCTCAAGGCTGTGTGAGGTGTACCATCATAGGTAGTGGGCTCCAAAAAGCCAGCTCATGCACCAGGGATGGATTCTGATCCTACTGCCAAGGGACCCCTTAAGCAGATCAAGCTACACAATTGTTTCGCTATGCAGATGGCCTAGTCCAGTCCCATGCAGGCTCCACAGCTGTTGATCTAAATTTCATGAGTTCCCACTAGTTTGGTTTGTTTGTCTCTGTAGGTTTCCCCATCGTGATCTTGATGCCCTTGCTCATAGAATCCCTCTTCTCTCTCTTCAACTGGACACCTGGAGCTCTGCCTGGTGTTTGGTTGTGGATCTCTGCATCTGCTTCCATCAGTTACTGGATGAAGGTTCTAGGATGACAGTTAGGGTATTTACTGATCTAATTACTAGATTAAACCAGCTCAGGCACCCTCTCCACTATTGCTAGTAGTCTAAGCTGGGGTCATCCTTGTGGATTCCTGGGAACTTCCCTAGCACCCAGTTTCTCCCTATCCCCATGATGTCTCTCTCTATCATGATATCTCTTTCATTGTTCTCCCACTCCATCCCTGTTCCAGCTTGACCATCCTGTTCCCTTATGTTCTCATTAACCAGACTACAGTCTACAGTTCCAGAGAAGCTAGCTAACAAGGAGGACCCAAAGAGGGATGCATGGATCGCCCTGGGAAGGGGAAATAGTTGGATCTTATTTTTTATTATTTCACTGATAAATGTACTTACTATCACTTATATAATGGCAGTTTAGCATTCTATTATAATTTCATGTTTGATTAAGGTCATTACATCTTACTCCATTGCATCTTATAATTTCAGCAGTATTTCCTGATAACAAGTCCACCTCCTCCTTTCCTTCCATTTAGCTTAACAGACAATGTCTGCAATTTTCTTCTAGCCTAACTGATAATGTGCCCACACCCACAACATCATTTTCTGTCATTTCTGCTTAATGGGCGTATTATTAAACTGATTACTAATGACTAGTCATCACTTACTGCAATGTAGTAACAGTTTACTTACAGGAACACAAATGATTCAAGGACAACCACATTACTAAAGCCGACCCAGTATAGGTGACCGCTCACAAAACTTAGAAATTTGGAGTACACCATGTAACCTGCAGAGAAGCTCAACTGCTTGCAGATTGTCTTTTCCATGTGGCTCAGTTAGGCTGAGCCTCTTTAGACAACTTGGCTGGCCGTTGCTTCTTTAAGGTGATTTGGCTAATCAGCCTCTTCCTGACAGCTCGGCTAATCTCTGAGCGTCTCTCAGCAGTCCTTATTGTTTATGTATTCTTGGGAAGGGAGGATACTAGTGAATCTAGTCAATTTCAGGAACTTCCTGAAGTCATTGAGTTTTACTTCCTGAAGTAAAGGAGCTTCTATGCAGGATGGAATGTTTCCCCATCCTTAGAACAGTGATTCTCATCCTTCCAAATGTTGTGACCCTTTAATAGAGTTCCTCATGTTGTAGTGCCCCCACACCATAAAATTATTTTCATTATTAATTCATAACTGTAATTCTGCTACTGTTATGAATAGTAATATAAATATCTGTGTTTTCCAATGGTCTTAGGCAACCCCAGTGAAAGGGTCGTTTGACCCCCAAAGGGATCACAACCTATAGGTTGAGAATCACTGCCTTAGAAAACTATTGTTTCACCTCACCTTTAACATCCTATGGTTTAAGGAGTTTCCCTCCAAGGCAGGAGTTTCTAATCTTAGAGGAAACTGCTATACTATGTGTGCTAATACATAAATAATGAGACTCTCTGGTAGAATTCATTTATTGTGTTTGTTGTCCATGAGAATGAAAAACAACATTATATAAAAGAGAGGGGACCAAGAATGTAGGATCAGCTGGGTGAGACCATTTCATGGTCCTTTCCTCTCCTTCATTTTATTCTACTCCTAATGTATTATTAATGACAGGCTAGATAGCAGCTGGGTCTACAGGGACATTCATTGTGGCTGTAGATTTCACTCCAGCTGTGCTGGGGCTGATATGAAGTATGCAAACATGTAGGCTAGCCCCTCACTATTATCAGAGCAACTCCCACCTTCTGGGCCAAGCTAATATAGCCTACAACATTGTCTCTCAGAGAAGAATGGTAGCTGGCCCAGAGGAAACCACAGGTTTCCTGAGAAGCATAACATTGCTAGCAATGAGAAGAAATGGAAAAAGTTAGGTCTTAGATTTCAAAGCCAAGGCTCTCTGCCCTGAGGATAACTTCCAAATTCTGATCCTAAACTCACAAGGGAACAAACTGGGATTGTGCATTTAGCCTCCTCCTGGACTGTAGACATGAAATATGGGCAACAAGCTAAATCACTCCTTCTGGGAGGAGAATTTATAGTCCTCAAAGACGGGAAATCCAAATTAGGTTGATAAACACTCTCAAATATGTTAGCAAAAGTCAAGAACCTTTGTAGAAGATGTAAGATGTTTCAATAGAAGGTTTTTTTAACACAAAAAGCAGTTAAAATAAACCAACTTCATGGATTGAAAGACTAGACTACATACAATCAATGGGCTAAGAATTCAAGGAAGATCTCCATCAAACCAGAAATGACAACACAAGCAATAGACACAAGAAAGAAATGAGTATCATATGAGTACAAGCATTATCACCCAGATAGAAGTAGTCCAAGTGGAAGAGACAAGATGCTGAATTTGAATGTTTAAATATCAGAGGACAACATTATCAAGAACATAACATAAAGACAAGATGCAAAAGCTCAGAATAAAATAGTTCATTGGTTTGCTTTTTCATTGAGAGTGCTGAGGGAGTTTTGATAAGGTACAGAGTATTTCCTGGGAAATGAGAACCATTTTGACATCCTGCTTCTCAAGAACTGCATGAGAGAAGGCCGTGAGGCAGGATTTTCTAAGTCTTGGAAGAAAAGAACTTTGCATATGAAATTAAATGTTTAGTAAAATGTCACACAGTGATATCTTCACACTTAAATGGCCATAACACTTTAGCACATATACAAAAAAATAGCCTTCAATGACACTGAATTGATAATAGAGAAAAAATATAGAAAGGGGAAAAAAAGAAGTATGTGAGAAGGTTAATTAACAAAATGTATTGTTCTCTAATGATTTTCCCTGTATGGTGATTAAAGTTAAACCACAACACGGGAAGGTGGTGGAGGGGACAAAGAACACTAAATTACTTACTTTGTAGAGAAAAAAGTGAAGTTGTTACAAGGCTGAACGTATACACAAGGCTTATCAAGGTGCTCACCACATGAATAAACTTCCAAAATCATGATTTCAAAGCAAAAAGTGCAAGACTGACCTAGATCAGGGACAACAGATATGAAGAAAAAATATTAACTAATTATTATTATTATTATTATTAATTAAAATCACAAAACTAAATAACAGAACAGTATTTGAATTAAATAAGTTTCCTCCGAAGCTTAAAATCTCTAGGGCTACAGAGATGACTCAGTTGGTTAAGTGTTTGTTATACAAGCATGAAAAATTGAGTGTGGAGTCCTAGCACCTACATGAAAAGCTTGGCATGGTAACATAACATAAATCTACATACTGGGTAGACAAATACAAGAGAATGCTTAAGGCCAGCCAATCTTGCCAAGTCAGGGAGCTCCAGGTTCTGTGAGAGACTCTGGCTCAAGAAATAAGGAGAATGCCTGAGGAAGACACTCACCACTTGCTTGTGGCCTCCACACACACTCACATCCCCACACACATGCATACACAAACAAATTTTTTTAAGACAATCTCACTATGTAGCCCTGCCTAGGCCTCACTCTGTAGACCAGTCTGGCCTCAGGCTCACACTGATCTACCTGTTGCTGCATTCTGAGTGCTGGGGTTAAAGATGTGTACCACCACACCTGGCAATTTTTTTTAATAAAAACTCATTCATCTAAAAAAGCTTAAAATAAAGATAGCTCATCAAGATTTAAAAAAAAAAAACTCAAGACCAAGTTATTAAAGCCTTTTGTTTGAAAAAAATTAATTTTTTGTTAAAAAACAAATTTATTAGATTTTCATAAATGTATGCTATGGTATTTTACTCAACTTCACCTCTTACTACTCCTACCAACCCCCAAAGTCTACATCTTGCTTTCATCTATCTATCTATCTATCTATCTATCTATCTATCTATCTATACCTAGGTTCTGCATGAGGGAGAACATAAGCGACATGTTTCTGATTCTGACTGCTCTTTCAGCATTATGATCTCTAGTTTTGTCTACTTTTATGTAATATTTCAATTGAATCCTTTATATATGAATAGATTCCATTTTGAGTCTATCCATCTGTCTTTCTGTCTGTCTATCTATCTATCTCTTGGCTATCTATCTATCTATCTATCTATATCTATCTATCTGTATCACCTTTCCTTATCCATTCATCTTTTAATGAGCATCTAGGCCCATTCCATATCTTGGCTATTGTAATAATGTACCAATAAACATAAATAATCTGATGTCACTATATATGCTATTTTGATTTCTTTGTGTGTACACACTATAGTAATATAGTTTAATTATATAATTCTATCCTTTGTTTTATGAAAAGTCACTATAATGACTTCCATAGTTATTACACTAGTTTGAATTCCCAACAGCACTGAAGAAGGGTTACTCTTTCAATGCACCATTGGCCCAGTATCTTTTGTTTCCTTGATGACTATAATTCTGACATCAGTGAGTTGGAATCTCAATGCGGATTTTATTTACATTTTTCTGATGACTAAGAATGTTGAACAATACTCAATTTTGTTTGGAAAAACGGAAAACCCAGGATATCTAAAAGAATCCTGGACAACAAAGCCACCTCTGGAGGCATCACCATCCCTGACATCAAGCTCTACTGCAGAGTTATAGTAATAAAAACAGCTTAATATTGGCATAAAAACCAACATGTGGACCAATGGAACTTTACTGAAGACCCTGACATTAATCCAGACACCTATGAACACCTGATTTTTGACGAAGAAGCCAAAACTGTACAATGGAAAAAATAAAGCATCTTCAACAAATGGTGCTGGCATAACTGGACGTCAACATGTAGATTGCAAATAGAACTATATCTATCGCCATGAACAAAACTCAAGTCCAAGTGGATCAAAGACCTCAATATAAAAACCAGTCACACTGAACCTGGTAGAAAAGAAAGTAGGAAATAGTCTTGATTGCATTGACACAGGAGATCACTTCCTAAATATAACACCATTAGCACAGACACTGAGAACAACAATTAATAAATGGGACCTCCTGAAACTGAGAAGCTTTTGTAAGGCAAAGGACACAGTAAATAAAACAAAATGACAGCCTATGGAATGGAAAAAGATTTTCACCTACCCCACATCTGACAAAGGGCTCATCTCCAAAATATATAAAGAGCTCAAGAAACTAGATATCAAAATAACAAACAATCCAATATAAAAAATGGGCTGTAGAGCTAAACAGAGAATTCTCAAAGGACGAGTTTCAAATGGCCAAAAGACATTTAAGGAATTGCTCAGCATCCTTAGTCATCAGAGAGAGGCAAAGCAAAGTGACTCTGAGATACCATCTTACACCTGATTGGCCAGTAGCCAGGCAGGAAGTACAGGTGGGGTGAACAGACTAAAGGAATGCTGGAAAGAGGAAGAGCAGAGTCAGGAGTCACCAGCCAAACACAGAGGAAGCAAGATGTGAAGGCAGAACTGAGAAAAGGTACCAAGCCATATGGCTAAACATAGATAAAAATTATGCGTTAGTTTAAGTGTAAGAGCTAGTCAGTAATAAGCCTGAGCTAATGACCAAGTAGTTATAATCAATATAAGTTTCTGAATGATGATTTTATAAGTGGGACACAGAACTGTGGGGGCTTGGCAGGACTGGAGAAAATTTCCAGCTACAGACATTGCATTAAATTTATAGATATCTTTCAGTGTGACAGCCTTTTTGAAATATTAGTTCTGAGTCTTTGAAGATGGTAAGATTTGTCATCTTCTAGTGTCTTGTTTAGTATTCTTTTCTTTTCAGTATTTAACAGTTTTCCTCAGAGATGCCATTTATTCCCATAGTTAAGTATATTGCTAGGTTTTTAAAGCTATTGTGAATCAGATCTTTTCAGATCTCTTTCTTGAAATGTTCATTATTTGTATCTAGGAAAGCCACTAACTCCATATGTTAATTTTGAATACTGTTACTTTGCTAAAAGTATTTGTCAGACTTCAGAGATTTCTGTTGGAATCCTTGGGTCATTAATGTGTATAACCATCATCTGAAAGTAGAAATAGATTGATTTCTTCCTTTCCTATTGGCACAAAAGGCATGTTTTATTTTAGTTTTAATTATGTTATGTATGTGTGTCTGTATAGATATATACATGAGTGCAGGTGCCTCTGGAGTTATCAAATACCCCTAGAACAGGACATTCAGGCTCTTTGTGAACTTCCTGATATGAACACTATAAATTATACTTGTGTCCTCCACAAGATCACCATGCAGGCTTAACTACTGAGCCATCTCTCCAATCCCAAAAGATATATTTTAAAGAACATAATATATAAAAACTTAAAGAATGAGATTATTACAAACAATACCATCTGCAGATTCTTAATATTAAAATCATACCATTCTAGATAAAACACTAGTTACCAAAATAATTAGAGGAAAACCCTATGCAAATGAACAATAACTATAAACCAAACAGGTATAGCTAATACAATCACAGGTAAGTAAAATATATTTACAATTTGCAAAATAAAAAAATTAGTTAGATATTAAGTATTCTAAAACTGACTAGAATATACAACAAATAGTAAATGCTGCAGAAGATCTGAATCATAAAATAAGCTTGTGTTGATGTAGAGAGCTTCATATTTTAAAAAGATTTGATAAACATTTGATTGCATCATAATAAGAAAACATCAGATTTATACGAGGCCACAAAAGTAGCATTAATAAATTAAAAGAATCTTCCTCATGCAAACTGTGACACAAAATATAATCCTAAAAAATTAAAAATCAATAACAAATAAAACAGGATATTACTTGCCCTAGGGTTACAAAGGCAGTTGCAACGTAAATTTTACAGATAGCACTCAATCTGAATGACAATGAGACCATCACATATTACAATTTATGTGAAAACCTGTAAACAATATTTGGAGGAAAATTGAACTTAGAATTGTGTGTGTGTGTGTGTGTGTGTGTGTGTGTGTGTGTGTGGTGCCAATTTCAGAAGAAAAGATTGGAAACAAGTCTGTTACTATTTAACTCGTGTAACAAGCAATACGGAAAAAAAAACAGTAACAATGGGAAGAAGCAATAACAAGAAAAAGAGAAAAACGGTGGAAAATAATACAGATGAATGATAAAACTAATGCTTATAAAGTCCTCTGACAAAGAAATACTATGTGCAGTTGGGACAGGTTAAAAAATACTTAGAAAACATTTAAGCACAAAATTAAAACAAGAATACAATTAAAACTCCAATATTAAAGTAACATAGATAATAAAAATAGTTACATTTCCATACAGAGTGGAGAAATAAGATGGCATAGTAAACTTTCAATGACATGAACTGATCAAATCATCGATTAAGAAAAATTGGGGTTATAAATATGGCTCAGTTGGCATCGAATAAGAAAAATTGGGGTTGTAAATATGGCTCAGTTTGTAGAGTGCTTTTCTAGAATTCACATGAAGCTCTGGGTTTATATTCTGAGCACTGCACGAATCAGGTATCACACCGTGCTGGGAGGGCAGCGATAAGCAAAGCAGAAGTTCAAGGTCATTCTCAACTACATAGCAAATTTGAGGCTATCCCACCAATCAGGACTTGATCCTACTTCCCACTGGTTCTTGTGTTTTCTGTTGTCATGGAGTTTGTTAAATATCTTATGATCTCTCTAAATCATTCACAAATCCCTACGTCATTTTTTCAGGTTTTAGAGATCAATGACACTAAGTACCACATCCTGAAAGAAAGAGAGAGGATGAGGAGGGAGGGAGGGAGGGAGGGAGGGAAGGAGGGAGGGAGGAAGGAAGGAAGGAAGGAAGGAAGGAAGGAAGGAAGGAAGGAAGGAAGGAAGGGAGAAACACAGAGTGAAAACAAAGGTTATATCTTTGTACTATACTGAAAGGGGGCTTGTATTATACTACCTGAAAAATGGAAGATTGAAGGTACTTTTCACTCACTCTTACAATCTGGGTTAGAAGAAGAAATTCCTTGAATCAAGGAGGTACAGGTGTATGACAGACAGAAAATGAAATATGTCTAGCTACCCCTCTGTTTTGATTGTTCTTTATCTCCACCCATAATTTATAATACACTCATATTTCACAAAAATCTTCTCTGCCTGTGACAATACTGTGCCTTGGAATAGGGTCTAAATCACATGCACATCAACTCCCAGAGGAATGAGTTACTGCACCTGGCTTAGATCTGAACAACTCAATTATTGCTCAGATTCTGTGAAATTTTTGTTTTGATAATATTCCTGCTATAGAACAAATTAAACCCCTTATACAATAATGAGGGAATTCAACAGTAAAAATGTGAAATACGTAATCAAATAGATAAATCACAAGGAAGGGAAGTAGGGCTAGAACCTTCATTTGAACAATGATCAGGATCCCCCTTTATAATGATTCTTCCCTGCTTTCTGTTCAAAGCTCCTTTGCCCTTGTCCAAAGCTCCATGTCAGGGCTTCTTAGACTGCTGGGCCACCTAAAAAGTTTCCTCTAACAGATCTAAGTTCTTTTAGGGCTCTTTTTACTCAGTTGTCTCTGGCTTCTATTAGCTTTCCTTATAAATTTTAGTAACATGATGAGAAATGTTTGGAGATGACCTAGGTTCTTTTCCAAAATATATTGCAGCATTTTAACTGTCCTTGGTGTCAGGGATTAATCATCTACTAACCTTGTAATTAAATTATTGGGTAATAAGAACTGAGTTTCAAGGCAGCTTGCACAACCACATGGATATGCTAGAAAGCCCTCTGTTTCTCTGGACTTCAGCTAAGCCTGACAAGTCTTTCTTCCACCCAGAGTATCTCATTCAAGCCTTAGTCCATCCATAATGCAAAAAGCCCATGGAATGTTTTAAGAAGAAAGCATGGAAAAATATCTTGAAGATCATAGGAGATATTAGGCCTGATTAGCAGATCATTGAATTTGACTTCATTCTGCCTCCCATTTTGTGAGATGCATAGTTCTTACCAAGGTGGCCAGAGATTCTAGTATTTCTTGACCCTTATAGCCTATAAGGGTTTAAACCTAAACAAAATACAGAGTTAGAGAATAGATACAGCCCTGAGTTAATCGAGTGAAATTCTATTGCAGATGTTCCTATTGGGAGAATCAACTGTTCCCTGATGTTCTTGGCTTGGTGGAATAAGAGAAAATTTATCAGGTTTTTTTTTTTTTTTGGTGTGTGTGTGTGTGTGTGTGTGTGTGTGTGTGTGTGTGTGTGTGTGTATGTGTGAGGTAGTAAAGATAATTTATATTTTTACTGTTTTTGATGTTCTATGATGTCACTTTTCTTTCTAATTATACTAATTTAATTTCTCAGTTTTAAGAAGTTATTTGACCTTTTCCTTGTATTGAATTCATGGCTGTGGTTAATGTCTACAGGTACCACACCCTTATATGATTTTTAAACCTCCTTCAAGATGTGATATGGACTTATAGCTCTTATTTTGATTGGTAAAGAGTTCTCTTTTCCAAAAGTCAGAAATAATGAGTATAAATATAAATACATAGGTACAGAGATTAACATGTTGCATAAGTATATATGTAGTCATCTTTAGATACAAATACCTATTGTGTAAATATATTCAAGTTTGTTAGAAATAAGCATGGAGTGGGTTCTTTATCCTCGTGAGCCTATTGCACAACTAGGACCTATAAACAAATCCAGACACCACTTTTCTCTTTTAGAAACTTCTTGTCAGTGAACAGAAAAGTCATTTGAAATCCCCGTCCACTGAAACACATGGTTAGTTCTAACTCCACAGTCCATAGATTAGTAAATAAAGAGAGCTGTTGCTGTGGAATGCCTAGGAAGAGCATTTTTCACATATTTTTAGAATTTTGTTATAGGGCCACTTCATGTCAGGGCTCTCTATTTGTGTAACAAACCACACATTGAAATTATACTTCCCAATATACCAGAGTCAACAAAGAAATCAATGTAACCAGGTGTGCTTATACTGGAAACTCATTGTTTTCTGTAGCCAATCTATATCTGTTTAAGACAACCAGTAACCTTAGTAAGATACACTATGGTCTCATAGTCACCAGTCAACTAAATATATTCTTTCCTATTTGGTTCCACCTCATTTCATCTCTGAGTAAATGAAACAAGTGAGATATGAGAATTATGGGCACAAAGCAAAAGTGTAGTGATTTACACTGGATTCTGCTTCCACGAGTTAAGGATTTCTATGCAATAAATAAATAAATAAATAAATAAATAAATAAATAAATAAATAAATAAACAAATGTACTGCCTAATTATTTAAGATACAGGGGTGATCCTGTGTAAATAATATACACTCAAGCATCCCTTTCTTAAGGTCAGTCCATTCTGATTAACATGAACACACCAGCCTTCTTGCTTATTACAGTAGTAAAATCTACTTTTTCTTGATGTTTATACTCTGTCATCTTGCTGTAAGATGTTACTAATGATACTATAACAATTATAAGACCTGTGGTGGTATATTGTGTACACTAGTAAATTTGTCAGAGGAGCAGAGGAGAGCTAGCCACTAGATTAGACATAGAGGTCAGGCAGTGGTGGCACAGACCTTTAATCTCAGCACTTGAGATCTCATGCCTTTGCTTGGGAAGCACACACGCCTTTAATCCCAAGAAGTAATATGGCAGGACAGAGAAAGGTATATAAGACATGAGGAATCAGGAATTCACTCTCTTTAGGCTGAGGATTTCTTATATGTAAGAACTACTGGCTGGCTGTTCTACTTCTCTGATCTTTCAGATTTTGCCCTGATATCTGGTTCTGGGGTTTTTGTTAAAAAAAACATTGAGATTCAGACAACAGAGACCTCCTACTAATTCTTAAAGCACAGTTACTATAGGACTGGAGATATGACTCAGTGCTGGAGTGCTTGTGTAGCATGCCTGAGGCTCTTGGTTTCACCACCAGAACAGTAAAAAAGAACAGTTAACATTAAAAGATATTCTAAAAATCTTCGGACTTTCTCCTTACCAGAACATTCTTAAAGACCTATAAGAAAAGAAAATCTTTTATGCACTCCTATGGAGGCATATTTAGAAAATAAGTTCATGATTAATATATTACAAATTTACTCTAGCATTCACTCTCTGAAAGCATTTGGATTATTTCTTTACATTAACAAGGTAATTCTCATATCTCAACTTTGTTTACAGTAGATCAACATTGAACACAGACTGCTGTCAGCCAATTGAGTAAACAACAGAAACAAGTTCCAGTCACTCAACCCAACACAGAATCCAGAATCACAGACCCATTCACATATATTGATAAATTAACCCTGGCTCCCCTTTCCTGGCTAAATATTTTAGGAATCCAAATCCACACAAATGCTTGAGGTTTTTGCTTATGTAAATGAACAAAGTCTTGCAATTTGTTATAGCTACAAAATTTAACTTCCTATGACATCTTTGATCTGGCTTTTATAATAATTATGGGTTGACCCTGGCCCTTGAATGGGTAGTAGATTCTAGGAGAATGGGTTTTCTACAGTAAGGAGTTGAGGAATGACATCAATAAGATAGAGGAAATACAGGGTAAATATGACATATTATGTATATACATGTATGAAATTCTCAAAGATAATTAAAATTTTTACAAAAAGAGGAATGAGAAGTACTTCAAGTGGTAATGGCAATAAAGTTAAAATTAAGGACTAGCAATACTCTGTTACTTTAAATCTTATCCTAAGTTCCCATAGCTGACCTTTGGTTTTTGCTGTTCCATCCGTCACTCTGTACCAAATGCTTTGGCCTTCCTTCTAACAAATATGGAATGAATATGTATGCAACTTATATCATAACTTTGGTAGGCAACATAATCAAAATATGTTTTGATGTTGGCTATATCAACATTTCTAATATTCATTTACTTGGCTTTAGACTTCCCTTAGAGTTTAATATGTTTCTAGAGGAGAATTTAGAGAAGAGAGCTGTCTATTATTTGTTATGTTGTCCTGTGGCACTGAAAGCCATCTCTTTAACCCTATTGTTGACATTCTTCATGCTTCTCATATATTGTCACAATAGTCCCAATAGCTTTCCTGGAAAACTCTTGAACTAACTACCTCAGTCTTAGTGACAATGTCATTTGGTGATTTGAACTCAGTGTGCTATGTGCAACATTGTCTTCCATTACTAACAATATTTTTATTGTTTTTTGACAAACTGAGTCCCTCCTCCAACCGCCTCTTTCTGGCATTCTAAATGATGTTGTCTGTAACCCTAATCTTTGGAAATATGTTTTTAATTATACAGAGTTCTTGTTACAATAAAAATAAAACAATTCTTACTAGTATAAATAAAATGTTCATTACTGACTCAATACTAGGTAAGTGTGAAAAATTAGACAATTAACCTTAGAATGCAACATGAATTGAGAGGATACAGAGCCAATGTTGAACCACATGAAGGGTTTAGCTAGAATGATGACCATGTACATAAGATGACATATCTCTCATTTTGTTGTAGTTTACCAGATGATTTAATCATTTCATTTTAATCATCAATGGAAAAGCAAGTATTTATAGTCTCTCTTCTCTCCTCCTTCTCCTTCTCCTCTTCTTCATCTTCTTCCTCTTTTTTCTCTTCTTTCTCTTCCTCTTCTTCCTCTTTCCTTCTCCTCCTCCTCCTCTTCGTCCTTTTCTTCTTCTTCTTCTTCTTCTTCTTCTTCTTCTTCTTCTTCTTCTTCTTCTTCTTCTTCTCCTCCTCCTCCTCCTCCTCCTCCTCCTCCTCCTCCTCCTCCTCCTCCTCTTCCTCCTCCTCCAATGTAAGACTGAAGGACCTAGTTTCCCAGTAGAAGTCGTATGAGTCTTTAAATGTAAAACAGTGAATTGAATGACAATCACTACAGCATTATCTCTTTATTCAGCATTTTACTATAACAAAATATCTAGAATAAAATGTACCTGCAAATGCATTTTCACCTATCCTTTCACTTTTTCCTTCTCTGTAGGACATTTGTTTGTATCATCAAATTTTCCTGAGATACATTTTGATAGTTAAACCTGAAACAGACAGGTAAATGAGGTCAAAAAGTAAAGGAGTGACAGAGAGCAAAAGTTGAAAGGAAAGAAAAAGTGTTGTGTTTTTCTTGGAGATGGTTAGAAAGAGTCAAGAGGAGTAACAGAGACTATAGGACACAGACAAGCTATTTGAACAGAGAAATACTAAGAAGATTTGTACTGTGTTTTTTTTTTAAAAAAAAAGTCTTTATGGTATAGTTTCTCCTCTTCTAGAAAGGGAATAAATCAGTTTTAATCATGCTTTCTGTTCAGTTACATTTTCTAAGATTCTGTTAGGTACATTTGTATTAAAGCTAACAGCTAAATAATTCTCTTCATCTAATTACCACAGCTATTTAGTTATTCTGCTGTTAACTTCTACATCTGAAACTTAAGAATAAAGTTCAACAGAAGTATGTCTTCTCACAAGCAGTCCTACTTAGTTTCCTAGTTGATAAGCTATCCCCAAGGGATGATGTTACTCTGGCATATCCTGGATGTTATTAGATTTCTGTTACTTCAATCTTTTTTTTTTCAAATCTCATCAACTATAGAAAAAGGTGAAAATCTTATTAAAAATTTTACCTGGTCACCAGTAAGCACTCTGAACTTTCAGAGGTCTAGAAACATGTGTGTCTTCACTAAACTGCTACTGTTGAGTTTCACCTCTCCTTGTACACTATATCCCAAATATCATTTTATTCTGGCGATTTGGACAGTTTTGTGACTTTCCTTACATCCTAAGTAGGAGTACCATGTTATGGTGTCTTTTTCATTAATGTTTGGCTGGGATTCCTCACTCTTGTCTGTGTTCGTCTTCGCTATTTCATATCATATGTATCCTTTGCCAACCCCCCACTGCAACACCCCTTATTCCAAAACTTCATGGCCTCCTGTCTATTTTCATAGCCTATGTCATCTATCACAACCCTTATTAACATATATATAAATATTAAAGGTTGGGATCTGTATATTAGAAAGAAGACCGAGTTTTTATCTTTCTGTGTAAGGACCATCTCAATATAATACAATGCTTTCTACATCTATCTACTTTCCTGCAAATTTCGTCTTTTAATTTTCTTTTCATAATGTTTTATTAAAAAGAGATACACAGGATGTGGAAGGATACTTTGTTTCAAATGGGAAAATGTTTGAAATCTTCTAACCATCAGAAGCTTCTGTTTACCAGTGATGAAAAATCAATAAAGATCAGTTTCACGGATCCTTTTCAAACCAAAAATTTCACTGTGCTTTGAGTGAGAAAGTAGTATGGACTGCCAAACATACCCATCAATCAAACTCCATGATTTACAGCTAATGGAAAAACTCCAAATTACTTACACTAGTTTAATTGTAATTGTTACATTATGTTGTGTTATGCTATGTTACGTTAGTTATGTTGTGTCTTTAAAAGTAATTTAGTCAGTAATAGACTGCATTGGGCCTCTTTGCTAGTCATCATTTAAAATGACTTTAATAATGATTTGTTTGTATGCTTCCCTCCTTCTCAGTAGAAGATGGACTCATGAAAGATCAGTAATATGTCTTTTATTTAGTTGTGGATCTAACATCAATAATAATATGTGGCATATAAAACATGATCAAAAAATACCTTCAGTGTATACCAGGAGTGTTCAGCTGAAAATTTCATAACATGACTTTTCATTTTCTGTTCCCACCTCATCAAGTGTGTCTTATCACACCACTGATTGACTTTAGTCCTTAAATCTGAAACAGCATGCCTCACCCAGGGCACAAAATACCCTCTTCAATTCTAAAGCCAGTGTTTTCTCACAGTATTCACATTATTCACCTGTGTGAAGTTACTGTGACAACTAAGCATTGTCTGTTCTCCTCTGCTTTCTGACGCAGCTGTTATTGATTCTCCTTTTACCCTCCCCAACAGTACCATCTCATCTTTTCAACTGCTTGATTTTAGACTTTCTTCAGATTCTAGGCTTAGCTTGCCTCGTCTTTCCTTCTGCTCAAGGGTTCAATTCTGTTTCCTTCAAGTCTTATCAGTGAGAGATTCCAGTTTCTCCTAAAGATGTTTGGAATCTTCAGCTTTCAGCCCAGTGTCTCATCTTTGACATCGATAACTTTTTTCAAACCTCTATGCTTCACTGAATCTTGATGCTCAATATATCCCAAGCTCAATGCCTTATTTTTTCCTTTATGCTGCTTCTTAACAGCCCCCTTTCCTCAGATGTTCCAAGACCAGTTAATAACACTTTCCTTCCCCCATAGATATCTAAACTAAAAATTGGTATTATCCTTTTTTCCTCTCTTTTCTACCGTTACTGTTTTGAAACTTAATTTCCCACTCAATATAGCAAACAACATGAAATGTGCTCCCTCAGTTATGTCCTGATAACTACCACTTTTATTTAAATCCATATCTTATCTCCTACTGAACACTCTATTTTCTCTTGGTTATATTTACATTACATGTTATCAGAACCATAACTCTGATCACAGGGTCTCTTTCCTCTCTAGAGTATATGGTCCAAGACTTATGACATCACATGAAAAGAGCTTTACTATATCCTACAATGTAAATTTTCCTCCTCCTCCTTTTCCTTGCCTTTTGTTTTTTTCCTCTTTCTTATCTCTCTCCTCTTCCTTTTCCCACTTTTCCTCCTCTTCTCATTTCTTTTGCAGCCCAGAATGAACTTGATCTTAACAAATAACTCAGAATAGCCTTGAACTCAAGACCTTCCTATCTTAGCCTCTCAGGTGCTGGGAATACAAGCATGCACAGCTTTTATGGCATATCTTATTCTTACAGTTTGGCTATGAGATGTGCCTGAGACACATTCATATTAAATGAGTGGTTACTACTTGTTGGGCTTTAAGAAACTGGCTTTATATTAATGAGGGCTTTATATTAATGAGATTAATCTTTTGATGGGTTCATAATATGATGACATTGTCAGGAGACATAGGAAACCAGGAAGTAGGAACTAGTTGTGGGTATGCCTAGCCCCAGACTCCTCCAAGCCATCTCTGGTCCCTTGCTGTTATAAGGTAAACAACGCCACTCTTTCTTACCCTCCTGCCACCACGGGGTTCTGCCCCATCACAAGCAATGGCAGTAGAACTTGCCAGTCATAGACTGGGACCTCTGAAAGACTGAGCCAAATGAAATATTCTCCATTATGAAACGTTTTCCTCGTGTGTTTGTCAACTGTGTCAAAAACTGATTAATGCATATATTGCCCCTCAACCTGCCCTTCTTAAGCCTCGACCTCCTCTATCCTTCCTGGCCTTCCTGGCCTTCCTGGCCTTTGCATCCATCCCCATGGCTTGGTTAATGTCATGTCCCTCACCAAAATTAACCAGTGTATTCTTTTCTTTCCTCTCCTAACCAGTGTATACAATCTGAAATTATCCTACAACTGTGACATCATAATTTGTTATTTACCGCATTTCACTGATTTTTTTTTTTTTTTTAAGTAACTAACTTGGATCTGAGTCCTAGCACAGGATTACTTTTATAACTCTGTGGTTATCCACGAAATATTGTGGAGGCATGAGAAAGTAAAGGAAATATTCTCAAGGTTTCAGCACAGTTAAATTTTCATAGCTATGTTTGCATAGAACTCACAAACAACAACTCTTTCAGAAATTTTACTGCAATAACTCCTAGGGGAGGTGAACAGTTAGTTTCTACAGCAGTACTGGATTCTAGGGCCAGAAATGCCTAATGTGGGCTTAAGAGCTCTTAAAGTTTGCTACTGTGTTTTGTTTGCCTCTACCTGGGATACCATTTGAGGAAACGGATATCTTACATATAAAACTTTGATGTATATGTTTGTACTAACTGTATTAAAATAAATAAAAAGAGAATTATACATAATATTTGTGTCTGAAAAAATCAACATGTGTATAGGAGTTGTCAAGAAAGGTTGTAAAAGTTCTCAAACTTGATGTAAAAATGGTTATAAAGAAAACTACATCTCAGATGAAGAGTTTTTAAAGAGTTAGTATATACAATTAATCTGTACATTTCACAAAGAGTAAATAAAACCAACTTGGAAAAATAGTTCATTAATTTAATGTTAATATAAACAACTGGTCTTAGATTTATTCAGAAAATAAGTTCTGAATAAGAGAAGCTGACAGTATGGCAGAGGTTGGGTTTGACAACCTGAGAGCAGAGACTATCACATAGGCACTTGAAGAAAAACTATGACAGCAAACTGCTAAACACAGAACTTTTGCCATTGCCTGGCTACTGTGCCAAAACATTGGTTTTATTTATGGGCACAGAAATTTCTTGTGACTATGGAAAACATTCCTGTTAGAATTGTCAACAGATGTTTGCTCTCTCAGTGAGCACAGGCTAGATTCACCATTTTTCTACATATGCATAATATCACACTTGGACCCAGTTATTACCTACTTCTATACAATACCAGTATTATCAAACTGTATTCTAAACAGTTAAGAAGTAACTCAAACAAGAAGGAGAAACAAATATAATCTTTTGAGAGTTTTATCGTATTAGGTAACAGTCATCTTGAATTACAAGTCCTATCCACTTAGGACTCGGCTTCTCCAGACTTAGACAATTCACTAACTGTAGTTATTTTTAATGTTTTGCTCAATTTTAGAATGAGGTTGGAAAGACTGTAAGAGCCAGAGGATTAGGTACTTTGCTATCAGACTCTCTCTCCTAATAATATCAGAAGCTACACCCATAAAGTCTCAGCAACATAACTTACCCAAATGTGAGATGAACAAATCAAATACCAATAAACATGATGAAAAAAAGCCCATGAGTCCTCAACCCTACACAAAGGACTATAGGCATCTGAGGAAGCTGAGAATGGAAGAAGAGGCTTTTTTTCAGAGAAAATCACACCAACTGGTTGTCCAACACCAAATAGCCTTTAAAACATACATACAGGTAATATTTTACGTATTGAGCAGGTTATATTTAGGAATATATGTGTGTAGACATGAACATATATGAATAAAATAACAATTAGCAAAATAAGACAATGACTTTAAAAGAGAGCAAGGAGGGATTTGAGGAGAACAAGACGGAGGAAAAGGAAGGGAGAAAATTTGTAAATAAATTATCTCAAAAATAAAAAGTAAGCCGGTGGTGGTGGTGGTGGTGGTGGTGGTGGTGGTGGTGGTGGTGCACGCCTTTAATCCCAGCAGAGGCAGAGGCAGGCAGATCTCTGTGAGTTTGAGACTAGCCTGGGCTACAGAGTGAGTTCCAGGAAAGGCACAAAGCTACACAGAGAAACTCTATCTTGAAAAACCAAAAAAATATAAAAAATTAAAAAATAAAAATAAAAAGTAGATAAATGAAAAAAATTGTTCAAGAACCTAATGAAACTGAAATCTCTTATAAGGCAAAGGATATTATCAATAGGACAAAGTGGCAGAATACAGAATGGGGAAATATTTTTATCAAGTCCATATCTGATAGAGGACTAATATCCAAAGTACATAAAGAACTCAAGAAATTGGATAACAACAAAAAAAAATAATCCAATTTAAAAGTGGGATACAGATATAAAGAGAGAATTTTCAACAGAGGAATTTCAAATGGTCAAGAAACACTTAAAGAAATATTCAACATCCTTACCCATCAAGGAAATGCAAATTGAAACTACATTGAAATTCCATCTTACACCTGTCAGAATGGCTATGATCAGTAATATAAGTGACAGCTCATGCTGTCGAGGATGTGGAGAAAGGGGAACACTCCTCCACTGTGAGTGGGAGTGCAAACTTGTACAGCCACTATGAAAATCAATATGGCATTTCCCTAGAAAGTAGGGAATCAATCTATCTCAAGATCCAACTGTACCACTCTTGGGCACATACCCAAAAGATGCTTCATCTTACCACAAGGACACTTGGTTGACCATGTTAATTGTGGCTTTATTCATAATAGCCAGAAACTGAAAATAAGCTAGATGTCCCTTAACTGAAGAATGGATAAAGAAAATGTGGTGCATTTACATAATGAAGTATTCCTCGGCTGAGAAAAAAAAAAATCATGAAGTTTGCAGGGAAATACACGAAATTAGGGGGAAAGAAACATCCTGAGTAAGGTAACCCTCACTTAGATAAATATGGTATGTATTCATTTATAAGTGAATATTAGCCATTAAGTAAATGATAACTAAGCTACAATCCTTAGAACCAGAGAGGACAGATAAAGAGGAGGGGTCTAGTGAGGATGCATGAATATCCATGGAAGGAGGAAAATGGGGCAGATAGGGATGGGAGTTGGAAGGATCGGGTGTAGTAGGGAGACAGTGAGGGAGGGAGAGAGTGTGGGGAGTGACAGATAAAATTTGGGGCATTTGGGGAATGGTATGAAAACCTAGAGCAGTGGAAAATTCCTGGAATATATGAAGGTGATCCTAATGAGGACTCCTAGTAATGGGTGATATGGAGTTTCAACAAGCCATCTCTTGTTGCCTGGTGAGAATTCTCATGGAGGGACTGGGTTGCATTCAATTGAATTGTTGGCTAATGGATCTAATGGAAATCCCCAAACAACCCAGGCTGTTGCTAAGTCAAAGGGTTGCTCCTAGGACACTATTACAAAGGACAACATCCACACAACTCATTGAATATAGAGAAGTCAACCTGGCACCTATAAGTGCCTTTACCGTTAAGTTCTAGTCTCTTTTATGAGGGAAGGTACTATTCAGGCTCTCAAAAGAGAAACATGAACACCAATCCAACCACAAAACCTTTGATCTTTATCTATTTTGCCTGCAGAGAGCAATTGTGACAGAGAACTTGTCAGAGTAGCCAACCAAAGTCTGATTTGACTTAAGGTCTACTCCACAAGAAGGAACCCATACCCAAGGAACCCATTTATCCAAGAACAAAGGACTAGATAGTCCAGAAACCTAGAGTAAAACACTACTGGCCTAAAAAAAAAAAGTATCAATAAAATGACTTCTAATGATATTATGCTGTACTCATAGATCAGTGCCTTATCTAGTCATCATCAGAGAGACTTTCTCTCATAGCAGATAGGAAAAGATTTAGAGACCCACAGACAGATACTATGCATAGAGAGAAAGAGTCTCAATGAGAGGCTCCATTAAATCCCTCTACTCAGAACTCATGGAAACCTATGGAAAAGAAGGCAGAAAGACTGCAAGAGCCAAAGGGGATGGAGGACACCAAGAGAACAAGGCCTTCTGAGTCAGCTCATAAGTAAGGCACGTATGAGCTCACAGAAACTAAAGCAGCAAGCACAGGGCCTACATGGGTCTGCACCAGGTCCTCTGTGTATGTATTATAGCTATGAGCTAATTATTTTTTTGGGGACTCCCGACTGCACAAATGAGTGGGTCTCTGACTTTTGTGCCTGCTCTTGTGACTCTTTTCCTCCAATTGGGTTGCTATGTCCAACACTGATATGATGGTTTTTGCTTCATCTTATTATGTTTTATTTTGTCATGTTTGGTTGTTATCTCTTAAAATTCTGTTCTTTTCTAATGAAAAACAGAAAGGAAGTGGATTCAGAGGGGAAGGGAGGTGGGGAGGAAGTGGGAGGAATATTGGGAGGGGAAACTATAATCAGAATATACTGTGTGACAAAAGAGCCCATTTCAAATAAAAGGGAAAAAATTAAAAAGTTGATTTCAGAGAAAAGAGAATTTTTTTAAAAGGTGCTCAAAATCACTTCTACACTATGAGAACTTACAATAACAGTTTCTCAAATGTTCTTTTTCCATAGACACCTCCCTCTGAAATTAAAACTGTGCTGTTATGATACCTTGTAGTCCACACAGAGCCTTCTCCTTTATCTTCAGAGCTAAGGAAGTCCTAAGAAAAATACAGAGAATTAAAATAAAAGGTTCATGGTTGAATGGGGTATGCTTCACTCCTACAGTCATTTTCTTGACATTTAATATGGAAGCATAAAATCAATGTACAAATCAGAGGGCATCAAATGATAAAGTTGACTAAAATTTCGAACTGGTCAGTGTTTGCTAGATATTTGTTAATGGAGTCTATGTTCAGAGTTTTTAAAATTTGTCCCTTCATTGCCTCGTATTAATTAAAGAGAGCAAGGAAATTTGAATTTAGTAAAACCTTCATGAAGATGCCATTCTCATTAAATCTACAGTCAATTTTAACAATGATGATAATTTCTCCTGCTGGTAAGGGAAAATGTTCTACCATCCCATGTGTCCATATCTTTGAGATAGAATCAGCCAATATCTTTCTCTACAGGTTTGTGGGATTTGAGTCAGTTCTTAATATATCTCATTTTTATACAATTGGCTTATAACCTACACTTTATACATTCTAGGACAATGAAGGTACTTTGTAAATCACATGCAAGCTTCTAAATGGTGAAGTAACGATTTCTCTATACTTTGAACATGATTATAAAAATTTTATGGTCCATTTGTTTCAGAAAGCTAAAGTAATTCCAATGTACAATAGCTCAATGTTACTTCTGAGTATTACCAATGCATCCTGTAAGTGGGAGGAGGGAAGAGAGGGGCATCTGTAGTTGGTATGTAAAATGAATAAAAAAATTTCTTAATAAAGAAAAAAAAGAAAGGTACAAAGTAGAGCTTATACAGCATTCAAATAAAAGCCTCACACGGGGAGCTAATTCATGGACTCTGCTTTCTGCCACAGTCTTTATAAGAAAGGAAAAAACTACAAGCCTGAAATAAACACATAATTTTTTTAAGGCATCATTTTGTTAGACAAGCCACTGAAAAATAGTTCATGGACCAAGTTAAATATGTGCTCATCCTTCTCTGGAGACATTATCTGTACTTGTTTCTGGTGTCTTGGAACTTTATCTTCAAATTGTCATTCCAGGGACACAGGATCTTGGCACAATCTCCTCTGTACCCCAAAGTGTTCACAATCTTCTACCTGCAGCTGCAGCAAGAGATGAAGAATGGGGTGCTTTCAGGACCACAAAAGCAGCTATACTGTCACCAAACCATCTCTCTTACCACCAGGCAATCATGCCATTCCCTCAGCCTGTCACAAAAATAACCAAAACAGCATGACTGACTCCTGGAATCGTCAATGATTATTAACATGAAGCACTCATTGGTCCATAGTAACCTAATGGGATGTGCATTTAGCCCATACTAAGTAAAAATCTATGAGTTTTAGGTTCTTGTGACTTTTGTCATTACCTGAGTTATTTCTGAAAACCATTTGAATCCTTTAGGCAACATCATAAAATGAAGAATGTAAGCTAAGCAGTGGCTTATCCATAAACAGTTAGGTTAACAGGATATGAAAGCAGATCCAAATAGTTGCATGAATTTATTTTTTAGACAGAATTAGTCTTGCTTAACAGTGGGAAAAGATGGTATTTGAAAAGTTGTGTTGGGGGAATTTGTGTACTCTGGGAAAGAATTAAATTATACTCTTAGCTTGTTTCCTATGCCAAAACAAATTTCGACACTGACCACAAATGTAAATATGTAAAAAATGAAAGCTATAAAACTACAAGACAAAATATAAGAGAATGATTTTTGTATCTGCATGAAAAAATCATTTTGCAAGAAATTGAAACCTTCTATGATTTAATAGGACATATTGATATATGTAATACTTAACTGTAAGGCTATTCCTGACCTGAATAAAATCATAGATAATATGAGAGGATAAAAGCAGATTAAAGTATAATAAATCTTTTCAGTACATCAGATTCATTTTTCCAATATGTAAAGATCTGACAGGTCTATCAGATAGATAAGAAACATCTTATTTTTTATGTGGTCAAATATAATGAAATGAAAATGATTTTTTAAATATTGGATATTCTCAATCACACTTAATGTTCAGAACTTACATTTGGATGTAAAGATTGAAGTATTATCATTTATCTTTCTGTAATATTTGATTAAATGGGACAACTATCTCAACCTTGCCCCTAAGGAAGGCTAAAAGAACATCATAGAGGAAGATGTTAGAAAGATTATGAGATCCAGAAGATGAGGAAGAGGGTAATGAAATACTGTCCTCTGGAGGTACATGACTATTTCACATGAACTCAGAGAATCTGTGGTTACTTGGGTAAAAACATCATAAGAAATCATACTAGTACCTACGACAAATACCTATAATAATTCATGTAAGTTGGTATATAAATATACACATATAGTTTAAATGAAATTTTATCATCTGTATTGACAATGCTCCCTCCATGTGCTTTGGACAATCTAACAAACCAGACAGGAGAGGCCCTCTTTTGAGTTATTGGTCATGGTTGTCCCAAGACACTCCAAAAACTTTATTGGCTATTGTTACTGCCTTTGGTTGCTCCCCAGAGGTAGAAGGTAAGTCCCTACTGATGAAGACAGAATGCACTTTGGGCACCAGAACCAGAAGCCCTCAAGCTGAATCTGACCAGAAAGCCTCCTGGCTGATTACTAGCATTCATGGTACCAGAATGAGCAATGCAAGCTTCCAAGGGAGGGAAGCACCCAAAGTCCTACCCATCTATAACGCTGATGAATAGTGACAATCAGCATGGTATGATAACCATAATGTGACAACAGTGGCACACATACCTTGGCAGTAACCTACTGCTTTCTAAATTTATGAAAGACCAGCTCAGCAAATGGGAAATCATACCTGGCACTAGAATCACAGCCAACTACTCAGGGTCAGGGACAGAATGAATCTTGGAGGAGAACTGGCAACCACTACTTTATTAAACCAGCATAAGCCATAACTCTACTCTCAATATTTGTCCTTATACCCACAGACAAGTGTAGTCCTCACCTGCCCCCAGCAAGGAAACTTCTCTTTTCAACAGATGGAGACCATTACACAAAGCCACAATCAATCAAAATGCAAAGTTGTGGAGCCCAGTCCCAAATAATACATCTACAACACGATCCTGCACCTATGGCTAAGGGCTCTTTTCAGAAGAGGGGGCGGAAAGAGTGTACAATCCAGAGGACCAGGAAATCAGCTGTGAGAGTGTGTCTCCTATGAATGTTAGAGGATACAGCCATAAATTCTTACCCAAACAGCTGCCTAAGTATGTCATCCAAACAAGGATGATACCAATAGGCATGCTAACAAGGAAGGCTGAGAGCTCAAACTGCCTCAACTCTACACAAAGAACTGCAGGCAAGTAAGGAATTCTGCAAGCAGAAGAAATAGCCTTGTCCAAGTAAGAGCACAGCAACTGGTTATCCAATATCAAATGCTCATTCCTGAAATCATTTACAGGCAGGTAACATTATCTGGACTGAGTATGTTGTACACATATATGTATGTGTGTGTGGGTATGTAATGTATATAATATATAATTATATAGTACATGTATATACATAATTAAAGATAAATAAAAAGAGGGCATGAATATGAAAGAGAGCAAGAAGAGGATTAGCAGAAGGGTTTGGATGGAGGAAAGGGAAGGGAGAAATTATGTAATTACATTATGATTTCAAAAAATAATACTAAAATTTTCCATCATAAATGGAGAAGGGCTCCCAAGGCTTTACCTCAAAAGCTCCATTGGCATGAGGAAAAGTCACTTTTCTTTAGGTTGTGGCCATTGTTATAATGCCCAAGCATCCGTGGATGGACTCACATCTATTCAAATATGGGCAGTATTAATTGGGCTTAGTGAGTTATCAAAAATAAAAAAGGAGAAATAAAGTTATAAGGGAGAATATTGTAAGGAACCCAAAGAGAACTGGTGGGGGATAAATATAATCAAAATATATTTCATACATGATTGAAATATTCAAAGAATAAATTGAAAATATTATGTAAAATATTTTACTGATTTGTTCTTGGTTGAAAACCTCTGAACTAGTAACTGTTTGAGATATGTTCATCTCTGAAGTTATCCACGAACACCTAGTTTTTCTCTGCAGTGAAAACTGCTCTATCATGGCACACCTACTATGCCATACTCCCTAGAAACTTGGGGGCTGGACAAGGAGAACATATATCCATTAGAATTGGTACTAACTCAAGTTCAGGCTTTCTGGGTTTGGGGCTTCAGTTAGAGTTCTCTCATTGTCGGCCTTCCCCTTTCAACCCTTCCTTTCAGCTTTACGGTATTGTCTAATCTGCACCTCCTTATTCCTCATACTCACGTTGTTCCTTGCCCAGTTTTTCCAAGTGGCCTCAACTCTGTAACCCATGGAAGGTATAAGTCTTCCTTTCTTTCTCTGCCCATTCTTCAAGACTCACATACAAACTTCCGAACATACGCCTTTCTGCCTTCATTTTTCTGTCAGAGGAGGTAAGTCTGCTATGTAGAAAGAAAACACTTTTCTTTCTACACTAAACCTTAGTACTTTCCTTCTACCTCAGTTAACTCTGCAGGGCTTTTCCCTTCTGCCTTTTAAACCTTCCTAATTTCCCACTGCTTCTCCAAATCTAGATGTTTTCACCAAGAATACTTTTGCCTACCTCCCCCTCCATTTGAAAATCCTTTTGATCGTAACAATAACAGAATTACTTGACCCTGGAAGTTGATTTTTTGAGCAAAGGCCATAGATCTTGACCGACAGCTGAAATGCATAAGATGCCACCCCACACTTACACACAAGTAAGTAGCATCTGGCTTAGAGTGTCAAAGGCTGAGGACTAGTGTAGCCTGTACACTGAAAATGTTTCCTTCCCTTTACTTCCTTCTTTCTTCCCTCCCTCCATTTCTTTGTCTCTTCTCCTTTTCTGTTTCACAGGGACAGACAGATGACAGACAGACAGAGACAGAGAGAACTAAAATAATTGCTTTCCCTCTTTTTGATTCGGTCTCACTACATAGCCCGGCCTAGCCTCAAATGTGTGGCTATCCTTTACCTGCTGAGTCACAGGTCATAGGAGGTACCACGACACATGCCATAGCTGCATTTGAAAGTTACTTTGTCTTTACTCCTCCTCCTATTTCCAGCCACTCTCACCATCTTTCTCTCTTCAGTCAATCAAACTCTTTCGGAGAAAGAAAAGCCCAAAATCCATTGTTCTCTTGTGTTCTTTTATTTCAAACACTTAAGGAAATCTGACTTCATGTCACATTATGCCACTGAAACCAAAGTCACAGATGTATCAGTGTTGACAAATATTGAGAGAAATCTCAGCCATATTTAAATCCCCTCTCCATGGAATTTACTATTTTCCTAGACAACCAGAGCATCTCACTTTCTGTGTATTGCATATTTGACTTTCCCAGACCTCAGAGTAAGAACTTTTCATTCTCCTTATTTAAAGCCTTACATTTTTTTCTTTTTCATTTGTAACTAGGTAGTGCAGGTGTCATTAGCTAGCTCAAGGTGGTCTCAAACTGATGATCCTCCTGCCTCAGTTTCCCAAGGGCTTTTTTATATGTTGTTTTTTGAGGTAATGGTGCACTTTGTGCTTTGTCTCTTATAGTATAGCTTTCTCTTCTAAGAGTATGTTCTCTTTTAGGACTATTGTGTTTACCACCTAAAGACTATTGATATACACAAAGTAGATTTGTAAAACTTAAGGGAAATGCAGTCACTCACCTGACAGGACTCTTTCTGTATATCTTGAAAGCAAGCACTTCAGATTTTGTGTATGAAAAATAAATTTGCAATTAGCTGGATACAGTAACACACACTCTGGAGACAGAGGCAGGCAGATGCTTACGAGTTTTAGGCCAGGCTGGTCTACATAGTATGTTTGAGGTCATTTAGAACTGCATGGTGAAACTGTTTCAAAAAATAATGAAGAAGAAGAAGAAGAAGAAGAAGAAGAAGAAGAAGAAGAAGAAGAAGAAGAAGGAGAAGAAGAAGAAGAGAAAAAGAATTTTGTATTTTACATTTGGAAATAATATCATAACAGCACCCTTATATTTTACAAACATCGTTACTCATCCATTTTCTCAAGCCAGAAGCCACATAAATGGGCAAGCTCCATGTTTCTCTCCAAATATTACATCTACATCATTAACAAAATATCCAATTGCATCCAAATGTGTCACTGCTAATGCCATGGCCTAAGCTCCTATCCATCATCTCTTACTTGGAAAATTACAGTACCTGCCAATGGATCACCCTACCGCTAGCCTCTCTATATGACTCCAAAGTTTACCTCTGAAGAGACTGATTTATCATAGCTTTCCTCTTTCCGTAATCATTTCAAGTTTCTTCATTGCCTGGGTTAGACTTGGAGTTGTTTTACGAAGTACAGAAAGTTTAATCATGTGACTGTTCTCAAACTTTAAGCCTTATAGATTTCTTCTTTGCTCCCTCTATTTCATATTTCATTAATGTAGAATTACTTAGACTATCTCCCCCAGCAAGTTGTTGCATATGTCCTTGGCTTTGATATATTTAACACTGATGCTCAAATCAACTGGTATATTCTATCTATGAAACTTATAATTTCCTTTCAAGGTTCAGATAGATGTCTCTCTGGAAAACATTTATTGGCATTTTTTAAAGAATTGGCTGTTCTCTTTCTTCCTCATTGCTTTTTGGCTTTGTATTTGCTTTAAATGTTGCATTTGTCACATGATCCAATTTTAAAATGCATGGATGCTTCTACTTTGTCATGACTTATTTAGTAAGGCTCTGCTCTACATGATCAATGATGCAGCTCCAGAATCTGAAAAAAGGCTTGGGAATTGATACTCAGCAAATGTTTGCTAGAGAAAGGAAGAAGAGTTAAATAAGGTGTCCATAACGCCTTTACTAACCAGCTACATAACACTGTATGAAGCTTTTAACTTAGCATGCAAGACATTTATGAAATATCTGTATGGACTGAGTAACATACAAAACTAATTTAGCTGGTGGAATGTCATATTAGTCATTTTCTGTTGCTAATAACACGACACTATTGACTTGGTAAGTTTTTATGAAAAGAAGTTTATTTTGGACCATTCTTTAGAGGTCCAAGTTCCAAGGTCCACATCTGGTGATTGCTTTCTTCCTGGCAGAATCCTTGGGAGGTACAGGATATTACTTAGCAAGAGATAAAGAACTTACATGTGTGTCTTTTCTAATCATTTTTCCTTTTTGTATGAAGCCACCAAGATTCAATCAAGGGATTGAATTTTAATATGCTTATCTAATCCTAATTACCTCCCAAAGGCCCATTTTTTAGCCTAGACATTTGTTTCCTCTCTTACTACCTTCCAATAAGGATTCACTTAATACTGCAAAATGTGGGAGACACATTCAAACCATATCTAAGCTGTGGTAAATATGGTTTCAGGTAAATAGGAAGCTAATAATAAATCTCTATCATTTGATGTTATACAGTTGTATCATAAGAGTAGTAAAAATTTGTCATCAATCATAGTATTTCATGAAATAGTTATGTTCCTCTGTTAGTTTTAAAAGTAAGATGTTTTAGTACATAAAGTTGCTTGCCTCCAAATCTGACAACCTAAGACTGATTTCCAGGACACATACAGGAAATGACTCCTACAAGCTGTCTTCTAATGACCACATATGCCCAATTGCCATGCACCTACCCCACACATACATACATGCAGATGACAGACAGATAGACACATGTGTAAATACATTTTTAAAAATTAAAAATAAAATACACAAAACACATTCTTGACATTCCCCTAGTAATTTGTTACAGTTTTTCAAATAAAGGGCTCCTATGGTAAATAACAGATGTACAGCATATATATATATATATATATATATATATATATATATATATATATATATATGATATATCAGTATATATCCTATCTACTGGAGATGCAGAATACCCCATATAAAATTTCTGAGAAAGTTTTATGGCAAGGACAACTGTTTACATTTCCTGAATCTACTATTCCAAACATCCATTTAAACATGGAACTTTAATGCATGCTTTTTCTATAGGAGCTTATAGAACTAACAATCTGCTAAACAAGCTTTGAAAAACATTGGTCAGAGAGATGAAGGATAGCTAACCTTCACCCTATGTCCAAGTCCACCGCCCTGTTCTATTGCCTCGGGTATGGGAGGCGGCTGCAAATATGGGCCAAGGATTTGTGTAGTCACTTCAAAAACCCACATACATCCCACTTGAAGACAGCGTCACCTTAGTTGGTTTCAAATTGCCTACTGTTTTGAAAATAGTGGTAACCACTTTTTCCTATAGTATGTTGTAGACCCAAAACGGTATATATAATTCTATGAACCTGGGTGCAAAGAAATACAATTATAAGAGGTTTTTCCAAAGCAAGGAACTTAAAAGCTAAAGAAAAATAATCTCCTTTTTTTTTTATAATTCGGCACTTTATAATAAAAGGCTTTTCTATTCCATCAAAAAATATATTCTACAACTCCAAAGAACCATAGCACTGAGATGAATTAACTGAGCACTTAACTTGGTTGCTTAATTTTGCCTGGAAAGAGCTAAAGAACCAAAAAGAAGATTAGTGAGAAATCAGATATTACCAAGCACCTAGGATGGAAACTTAAGGCTTTTGACTTCTAATTTTCTGCCGCCTCCACACTTCATTTCTGGATAATGAATTTAAGTCCAGGAACAGTGCTCAGGGCTGGAATCAGATGAAGTGCATATTGATATTAACTGATACACATTCAGTTCCATGATGCTTATAAGAGGCTGCTGTATTCATCACATTTGACAACCGCATCAGCCTTGTTAGGTGAATTGGGCTGCTCTTGCTCCTTCATCACAGATTTACAGACTAAACTTAAGTGAAAAGTTCCCTCTCCCTATAAACAGACACTGTATTAAACTGTAGGGCAACTTAGTCATGTTTTCTGGATATAAATCCAGAAACAGTTTAAGTAGATCAAAGCCAAGGTTCATATACTTAGTGAGAAATACGTACTGAGAAAATTGTGACTGAAAAGAGTCTATATGCTCAACTCTCTGATGTTGTTGATAATGATTTTAATTTTGCATAAGATATATGGGATTCTGATTTATTAAGCATGATCTGAATAAGGATGGTGTCAAAGGACATGCCATCATGGATGGTGAAAACCTCAATCCTAGACAAACAACTACAGGCAACAAAGAAATGCAAAGATCAGAAAAAATGGTCTTCCCCAGGGAAGAGCATACCAATTGATTAAGTAACAAATGGTCAGCCCTGAAGACATGCATACAAGTAACATTATACAGACTGAGCAGGTTTTATACATTCATATATTTATATAACAACAATTAAAGAAAAGGGGACCATGAATTTGAAAGAGAATGGAGTTGTAGATGGGAGAGTTTGGGTAGAGGACACAGAGGGGTGGATGGTGTAATTACAATATGATATCAAAAAATAAAAACTGTAATTAGAAAGTACTCATTTTCAGGAATTCTAGGTGTTCAGTTTGAATCCGTTCTGGCAAACAGACTGGTGTATGAGGAATGCTCCCGAAACCACTCTTCCAAAGACAAAAGAAAACAAGATCTAAGTTAAAGTGGAGCCATTCTCCGAACAACTCCCTTCAGCTGGAACTGCGGCCTCCAAGTGACCAGGGCTTCATGGCAGATTAGAAAACATTCTCCTGCAAACATCACTCCCAGATCAGGTAAAACCAGGTCACTACTGTGTAAACACTTTGCACCACTTTGTAAACACAAGAAAATATCAAGTGAGTTCCGTGTAAACAGACCAACCGCAAAAGGAAACCAGCAGCATCTCTCTGAGACGGGATCCGTGGATAAGCAGAGACCCATCATCAACAGATTTAGTCTCGCATCAGAGTGTGCCCACTTAAGCTGGTACTCTCTTCTAAAGTTTGTCTACTTTTCTGAGAAGCTAATGATACTGTAAGGAGAAACTCGGGATGGCCTGTGGCAGGCTCTAGGAACTAATCTGCTCATATTATTTCAGTTGTTTCTTAACAACTATATTAGTACCATAAATTAAACTAGGAGTTGAACGTTGGTGGACATGAAGATAACAAATTACCAAGAGTTCAACAGACATTTGGAATCATGGGGAGGGTGAAGGCAATCAAAGTCTGAACATGAGTTAGCACCACATATTGAGACCAAGAAACATGATTTACAATGTATCTACTGTGTTTTGACTGAGTATCCAATTCTCCCCCACTCCGCCACAGTCTCATCCCATTCTTCCCAGCATCCTCTCTTCCTTTCAGCAGTTATACTTCATAACAGAGAAAAGAAGGGAGAGACACTGAGCAGAGAAGGTTCACTCCTTCAAATCTCTATGATATTCAAGGAAACAAGTGGGCTGGACTTCTTTTCTTTTGGCGGTCGTTGAGGGTCTTGTTCATGTACGCTACTAACAATGGATATTTACAGTTTCCTCTAATGGCTTGTTCCTCCACTATGTACATAACAGTGAAATAAGTAGAAGACTGGTCCAGCTCTCAAACAGATTTTAATTCCAGGTACATGAAGCTATTTTATTTAACCTTCCTTATTTAATGGGATATAGTAGAAAGAGGAAGATAAAGTCAATATAACATGTTAATGTAGTATCCACACACACATACAAATATATGACAGATCTGAAGAAAATTTTGCATGATTGTAGATCCAGTGATTTTTGTCCTGTCTCAAAGTCTTCTGGCTCCATGCTCAGCTACAGCAGTGGTGACAGACAGAGCTGCCATCATTTTTTTACAGACATGACTCAACAATTCTTAATCCATAATACTTGATACTTCTAACCCAACTTTATAGCATCTTTTCTACTCAGATGACATAGAAAATATACATGACATATGTTAATACCTATGAGTCACTACTTGCAAAATTCAGATGTTTCCAAGTCTTTGAAAACTGATAGAAAATGACTATTTTCTTTCATCCTTTAAACTAGTAGTTCTGACAAGCTTTATAAAAATTCTCAAAAGTCGTGGAGAAACATCTGTCATATGTGCATGCAGATGGTCAGTTTGATAACATCTCTTATGTTGGCATTATCTCCTTTCTGGTTTCATTTCAGCTAACCCTTGCTTCTGCTCTGTAGGAACATAAGATCCACACACATGTACAAACACACATGCACACTGGAGTCTTCTTTGAAAGAACATAAAACAACTTGAAATGGGCTTCAGTGCTTGAATTATTTAATTATGTTCTATCAGTTTTTAAAAATATATTTCCCTCAGTGAGTCCTCCCTTAGATACAGTTTTAGGAGCTTAGTGAAGAGATTACATAAAGATAATCACTATCTTTTCCACATCTTCACATTTAATTTTTTTTTTTTTTTTTTTTTTGGTTTTTCGAGACAGGGTTTCTCTGTGTAGCTTTGCGCCTTTCCTGGGACTCATTTGGTAGTCCAGGCTGGCCTCGAACTCACAGAGATCCGCCTGGCTCTGCCTCCTGAGTGCTGGCATTAAAGGCATGCACCACCACCGCCCGGCTTTAACTGGTAGTTTTATTTAAGTGAAGATGTTTTTAAATATTGAAAGGAGTGAAGGGAAGGCAAGAGAAGGGAAGTGAGGAACAAATCAAAGAATATGAGAATCCAGAAACAATTTTATATAACTGTTTTTCATAACAATAAAGAATTGTGTTACAACTTATAATTTAACTATAAATTGTAATCAATTTGTTTCTTTTGACTATTTGTTGTTTCCTTTTCTATTTCCTGCTATTTCTAGACAGTGGTGGTAAATAGAACAGTACATAGGAAATGAGAGGATTAGAGTTAACTGACCTGTGATTAGATATACACTGAGGCAAATTGCAGGTACTAAGACAATGCTTGAGGCACATGCTAATGATAAAACATGACTTTACTCTGTATTTTTTAATTGTAACTGAAAGTTCTCCTGTGTCCCACCCGGTCTGCAGCCACTCAGACCCAAGTAAACACAAAGAGGCTTATATTAATTAAAACTACTCAGCCATTTGCTCAGGCCTACCATGACTAGCTCTTACATTTTAACTCAGACCATTTCGGTTAATCTATATGTTGCCACATGTTCCGTGGCTTTACCTGTGTGCCATTATATGCTGCTCCCTGGATGGCCAGCTGCCATCTCCTGACTCAGCCTTCCTCTTCCCAGAATTCTCCTTGTCTGCTTATCCTGCCTATACTTCCTGCCTGGCTACTGGCCAATCAGTGTTTTATTAAACCAGTGTACAAAAACATTGTCCCACAGCACTTCCCCTTTTCTGTTTAATTAAAAAGGAAAGGTTTTTTTTTTTTTTTTCGGTTTTTCGAGACAGGGTTTCTCTGTGTAGCTTTGTGTCTTTCCTGGAACTCACTTGGTAGCCCAGGCTGGCCTCAAACTCACAGAGATCCACCTGGCTCTGCCTCCCGAGTGCTGGGATTAAAGGAGTGCGCCACCACTGCCCGGCTCAAAAGGAAAGTTTTAACTTTAACATAGTAAAATCATATATACCAAAACAGTTATCAAGCAAGAATTACAGTTACAATATCTAATCTATTTGTATTGTGTAAAATTAAAGAAAATATTCTATTTATCCTATATTTGTGAGTCTAAAGTTTCATATCTAATTTATCTTTTATCATAACCAAGGAAAATTATATCTAGTCTTCAACTACATCAAAGACTTAAGTAAACAAGAAGAATATTGTAAGCAACTTCCAAAAATCTAGAATAACAGAGACAGCTGTCTGCCTGGACAGTCATCCAAAGTTCTTCTGTAACATTGGGGCATACATGCTTCAGCCTACAGGCCTAGAATCTCTCAGTCGCTTCTCTCTGTGTCCTGTAGAATGTCTGGCAGTTTCTTCTGTGAATCATGAACCTGAAGGACCATCTCACCTTGCAAAGTTCAGTAGTCACCTTCCTATGGGTCCTGCATGTCCAGTCGATACAACATTTTGTCAATCAGTCCAGGCCATTTCTTGCCCAAATGACTATTTTTGTCAAGAAGAAGATAAACTCCATATGGAGTATCTTTGATGCCCATTTTTCTCTTTGAAGTAAATTGGTGCTGCCAGGAACAGACATGTCTCATTATACAGAAAGTCTAAGTTTTTAAAATATTTTAAATGCTATATTCTGTAGGTCTTTGAAGTGTTTGAAGATTACCTACCTAATTGAATTGTATCTGTGTATACCTAGAAAACTTAACTAACACGACTATAAGTTTGATTATCATGGATGACTAATTATTAATCTATATTTCTTAATGATACATTACAATTTTAAGTGAGTTACATAAATGTAATAACTTAAAGGAGAGTAGAAATATATATAAAGTTAACAAAATTAAATTTGTATTAATAAACTAAAATTCATAGCAATGTAAAACATTTTAAACAAGTTGCTCTTTAAAAGTAGATTCAATGATCTACACTTTCATATGGTGATATTTTATTTGTATTAATATGTTATTTGTATGTTAATAAATAAATTTGCCCGGGAGTCAGAGCTATTAGCAAGCCATAGGAAAGCAGGGCAGTGGTGGCGTACGCTTTTAATCCCAGCACTTGGTAGGCAGAGCTAGGTAAGTCTCTGTGTGTTCAGGGATACAGCCAGTATTGAATACACATGCCTTTAATTTCAATACCAATGATAGAAAACCTGGAGGCCTATACAGACAGGCCATGACGAGGCAGTCATGTGGTTGGGTTTACAACCAATGAGAAGGCAGAACAGGAACTCTATATAAAGACTTTAACACAGGGGTAGCTCTGGTTCAGAGAGGTAGGACCACCGCAGGAGGAAAGGTAAGGTTTTAGCTCTTAGCTCTGACCTCTTCGCTTTCTTCTTTGCATTGGTTCTGTTTCTTATTTAATAAAAAGGTTGGTTACATCTACACTTTCATCCTATCATATCTATATCCTATATTTATATATCATATCCCCCTTTCTTTTTTTAGAAAGAGATTGACTATGATCAATAACAATTTGTAACCAACAACCTAAACAAAGACAAACATCCATAATCCATTCTTGGAGAATGTGGGCATAATTTTCTTGGCTACTTCCTGCTGATAAAGGGCACTGTATTCTTATGGAGATCCTGAGAAAATTAAGAATTATGGTTAAGTCCTAACTGGAATAGTCTGTGAGGCTGCATTGTCTGAGCCAGTTGCCTTGAAAACATTCTGGATGTTTGATCATCTGGGCCATGGTGTCATCAGAGACCTTTCAGGGGGCTTTGGCTGGTCAAACCTGATCCATCTTAACCTGAAACAAATTCAGAGCCTCTTGCTTCCTGTGGAAACAAAAGCAGAGCCTCCTCTCCAAAGAAAAGTATCCTTAGACATAGATTTTGAAATCAAAATATCTTTAAATTATACGTATTGGTTTAACTGAGCAGCCTTTACAATCAAATTACTTTCTACAGTTAAAAATCTGAAAGGACAATATAATCCAGACTCGGTGTGGAATTTCCATCTTTATGTGACTTATTTTTTATATTACTTTTACTGTCTCTTTGAAGACTTTATTTTTAAAAACTATTTCTTTATTTAACTGTCTATACTCCTTTTCTTCTTTCTTTCAAGCCTGCATACATTTTTACACACATTGTAAACTGTTTAGAGATTTATTTAATCTGAATCTGACTGATTGTGAATCTATTGCTTTAAAATGTAGAACGACTAGGACTGAAATGGCAGCTTTGGCTACTGGCTCCACCCACCTCAGCTTTCCAACATAACAGAACTATACTGCCAACTTTGGGGGAACCATGCTTATCACCCAACTCTGGGAGGCAGTGGGTCTATGCCTTCATCCAGCAGCATGTAGCCCCAAAACCTCTTCTTTTGTTTTTTGTTTTTTTGTGTTTTTGGGGTTTTTTTTTTTTTTTTTTTTTTTTTTGAGTAGCAAAAGCTATATCTACATGCACCATGTTGTGCGGCTTGCAAAAACCTTTGTGTAACTCGGTGGGAATCCACCATGCTGTATAGCTCCAGCCAGCATGTTGTGGTATCTCACTGCCTGCATGAGATACGAAGCAGGAACCTGTTTTTGGCTTGGTTTAGAATTGATTATTAAGTATTATCAGGTATCAGGTGGAAACTTGAGCCATTGAGCGCCATTTGTAACTGAAAGTTTTCCTGTGTCCTGCCTGGTCCACAGCCATTCAGACCCAAGTAAACATACAGAGGTTTATATTAATTAAAACTGCTCAGCCATTAGCTTAGGCTTCCTACGGACTAGCTCCTACACTTAAACTCAGACCATTTTTGTTAATCTATATGTTGCCATGTGTTCTGTGGCTTTACCCATGTGCTATTACATGCTGCTCCCTGGATGACAGGATGCCGTCTCCTGACTCAGCCTTTCTCTTCCCAGAATTCTCCTTGTCTGCTTATCCCACCTATACTTCCTGCCTGGCTGTTGGCCAATCAGTGTTTTATTAAACCAGTGTACAAAAGCATCATCCCACAGCATTGAATACATGATGGTAAAATATAGTATACATCATTAAGTCCAATACTTTTAATGAAACCATTGAATATCTATTTCATTATCTTAGAAGATATTGCTTGCATTAGCATTATCTCCATCAAAATTTCATTCTAACGATCTCTCCCTTCTTCTCTCTAGGAACATAATACACATATATGAAATCACAAACACACACACGAACACACACATGAACACACACACAATGTTAAAATGCTACAAAGATTTTGCTTGCTCATTTTTCTGGTGAAATATATTTTAATTTCTTGAAGTACATCTCAAACTGACAATACTTGTTTCTGTGAAGACACAGCAATTGGCTTGGCACCCACAAGGAGATTAACCAGCATTCATATATTTTAATGACTTATAAGAATAATATATTCACATATTACTTATGAACCCTAAAAGAAAGTTTAGAAAAGTTCTAATGTCTTTGTTTACATTAAAAGACAGGCCAAAAGACTATGTAAGAACATGACTTTCCTCTGTTTATACACTCTACAGTTCATTTGCTATGCGTGAACTTTCCTTTTTTTGTACAACTCCTTTGTGCCCAATATCTATATTTTGTTCTTGATATTAATTAGACTTTGATTTTTTTAATGTAAAACATTATCCACCCCAAATACCATCGCCTCTACTCCTTCATATGCACTTGTTATCTCTAGCTCCCATATCTGCTTCTCTACATCCACCTTCTAATTTTTGGGGTTTCCAATCTCTAGGCACCATTTCTCACACTTTCTTTCCTTTTGCTTCCTGTTCACTTTGTCATTTGAAATGGTCTCAGGTAATCAAAAAGCAAGAGAAACTGGAGAGTGTCCAATTGCTAGTTCCTAACACGGTGTCCATTGTTAGCATTGGTTATTGCTGGAAGGACTGGCTTAGAGACACTAGCAAATGTCTTGTCTTTTTAGATAACTCTTCCTTTTCATCTCCCTTGGCATCTTTTCCCTCATGTTCTCTTCTAGTCTTTGTAAATCTTCTGTATTCAATTCCTTTCTACTTGAATTATTTAGCATGGTTTTATTTTCCTAAGTGCACACTGACTGATACATTAGTTTTCACTATAACAATGTCCAAGGTCATTGTTGGTACAGAGGTAGTCACTCAAAATATTTATGTTTATCCATTATAAAGCCTTGCCTTAGTTAAGAGGCAATGCACTCTCAATTCACTCAATATGTCTTATGCATAATTCATGAAGTTCATTTGAACATAGAAGACTTATCTGGGTCTTACAGTTGAAAAATCCCAATTTATAAATGACATGGTGAGCATGTCAATATTATAGAAAAACATCAAGCTATCTGGTAGACTTTTAGGTTCACCATCCAGATATTTTACATCCAGGATGCAAAGCATCTAAGCATTTGGAAACATATAAATGATTGACTACAAGCTTTCAGGTAGCTTGACATTTTGTAGTCATAGCCATGCAAGCCATTCAGACAATCGCAATCATTTTTAACACCCATGCTTTTAGCACATGAAAGCAAAGTGCCTGAAATGCAGCATCATATTCTTATCATGTGGATCTCCATGGCGCTCATCCCACTATTGTGCTTTTAAGGAGGACATTGATGAGTCCTCTGTGGCTTTAGCGACAAGAGGTCAGCAGTGAGTGCTGTCAGAATCACATGGTACCCAGGGTAGACAAATAAAGGATGCTCTGGACACATGCATTAATATGCCACAGTTAATATTTCTGCAGTTTGTTTTCTCAGCAGTATTTTGCTTTCTAGGGACCAAAATACAAGTTTGGCTTTACAAGTGTGACATGATTGATGCTTTGCTAAGAGAGTCTTTTCATAACAGAACAGATGTCTACTGACAAGAAAGTTATTGGTACAAGCAAACTATATTATTGTAATAATGCTAAGGTTCAGACTTCTGCAAGAGATAACAAGAGAGTGTGGGGGAGGGTGGTGGGAAAAACAAGATAGACTCTAAGCATGAGAATAAGACAGATAGTGTTCTGAATCTACACCCTTAACTTACTGTATTGACTTACTCAATGATATATGAAGACGGCACAGAGGTCTCAGAAGGTTGACATGAAAACATTCAGAAGACAATCTGTACAAATTCTCTCTTCAACATGTTAGTATAAGCACTTCTTGATTTGAAAATGTTCTTTTTAAAAAAAAAACATAATTCTTTATTAATTCTTTGGAAATCTCACCTCATGTACTCCAATCCTGCTCATCTCCCAGTCCCTCCATAATTGCCCCTCACCCCTGCAATATATCACCTAAATTAAATAAAAACAAAACAAAACGACAAAAAACCCTAGGTAATTGTCTCCCCCATCTTTGCAACACCTCTTTATTCATCTTAATGGCATCAGAGCTGCGATGTTTTACACAGTGTACCCCTTTTGTCCAATCAGCCCCACCCACAAAATGTTCATTGCAGTGAGTCATTGGTCTGGTTCAAGGCCTCTGGTTTCTGGTACTCCACCATCACTGGGCTGGACCCACATTGAAACTCCTGTTGGATATCCTGTTGTTGCCCCGAGTCACGGAGATTCTGCATTTATTGTTCTGCAGGACCAGTCCCTTTGTGCACTCCAGCAGGTCAAAGATGGGGCAGCTATTAGGGTGGGCCAACCTAAGGCCCAGGATGTGGGTCTGGGTGGTAGTTGAACTGGTCAGTCTGGATGTTAGCATAACAAAATGTTATTATGAATAATTAAAAGTGATATTTCCATTAATCCTTCATGGTAAGTTCATAGAAACAAGTAATTCATGGTATAGTCAATTACTTTAAATTTCGTTCTGTTGTTAGACTTCTTTTTTCATTGCTATTTATTTGCATACTATATCAGCTTGGTATAAATAAGAAGGTGGGTATTTCACAGATTTTACTTCTCTGTCATATATAGAGGACACAATCTCGTAACAGACACTTTGGTCCTCCAGCTCTTAAAATCTTTTTACCTCCTCTTCCTCCATAACGTTCCTCAAGCTTTAGGTACGGAGTTGTGTTGTAGATGCGTGAAATGGGGTTGGGCACTCCACCATCAATTGGACTTTGACTAGTTGGGGATTTCTGTAATGATCTCCATCAGCTACAAAAAGAAGCTTCATTGATGATTGGTCAAAGCTGCACATGATTACCTAAGCAAAACCAGGACATTGATACCAGTTAACACACCAGTGAGGTTAGAGAAATATCACCAGGCTGAACCCTTAGATAAAGAGATACAGGTAATTACTGGCTTCTGAGAGAGGGAGATTGAATCTTCTCCAGAGACAAACTCACTAAAAAGTTATCAAATCCAAGTGTTCAGTCCTCAAAATATATGTGTGTTGGGGCATTATATGTCTGTGTATATTCATGATGTGTAAATATATATGTATATGTACAATAATTTTTAAAAGGGTTATTAATTGAGAGGTAAATAGGGGGGAAACCAGGAGAGTTGGAGGAGGAATGGAGATGTGGAAATGATGTGAATAAAATGTTCATGAATAAAATTCTCCAAAATAAATTACTAAAGAAGGCTGATATTAAAACTGTCTTACTGGAGATACACAGAAAAGACTATAGTCCTGTATCTTCATAAAATGGGAAAATAACGCAGTTAAAAAACAAAGCAAATAAAACAAATAAATAGCAATATAACCCCTATTTCAGGATATAGGCTAAATATCCAGTGGAAGTCATCTCATAAATTTGATATTTTCTTTTTTTAGCTCACCAAATAAAATTATTAAGGTCGTTACCATGTAGCAATAGTCTCAACATGTCACTATATCTGTGTATAGTTCCCTTAAAAGAGAAAATGGTATCTTCAATCATGCATATTCCTTGTGCTATAAACTACTTTTTGAAAAATTATAATATGTAACATGATTTGAATATCTCTTCTACTCATATGCTCAGAGTAAGCCATTTTTTTCTCTGATATCTTTATTCCAGATTTGTTATGACAGGCTACTCATCCATTCATATTCCATATTACTAAGGTTGCTTTTGATTATTTCTACATCTTATTGCACATTATGGCTTCAGGACAATCAACTGCCGACCTTTTTTGCAAGTGTCTTGCCTGGTCAGTAAGCATTTGACAGTATTGGCTTTGGGATACTTAGGTTGTCTTGCCTTATAGTGCAATATTAATTAATACTTGTTCTTGCCAAATAAAAGGTAACCTACACAGGAATAGTTTGATTGTACATTAGTAAATCAAAACTCTGCAGACGAATAATATAGCTTTATAATTCTCGATATAATAAATTTTAAGTGGTGTGGGAAATTGATACCCAAAACCCAAGAATCTACAAAGTCTTTTGAAGTCCATGGTGTTTTATTCCATATGGCTTGTGAGAAGACTTTAACAGACTTCTGATGGTACATTTTGCTCCAGTGTCCCTTGTGAGACCTGACAATTTTAAGAAAGAAAATTTATTATTTTCTTGAATATGAACTATTAACGTATTATAGATTCTGAAAGTTCCTGAAGGAATTTTGATGATTATTATGTTGTAGTTTGGTAAATTATATCCTATACCCCAGAGGATTGTAAACTAGTTATACAATGAAGTGTAGGTAAATATCAGATAATAATGTTTGTTGGATATGTCCTACAGTATATTTCTGATCACATATGTGTGATGTTACAAGCTATGAATGCTAAAAAAAACCTAAAACACAAAGGAGTTGCTCATTTAAAGCTTGGAAGTACAGACAAAGTGTGTTACATTAATTTGGTTCCATAGTCAAACACTGTTTCTATAATTCAATTTATATCAAGTGAGTGCTTAAATTATTATGATAAACTTCACCATACAGTGCCAAGAATTCAGGGAAGGAGGTATTTGTACAAGAGGATTCTCTTAAACCATTGCCACCAAGAGAGATATTAAAATGTATAGGAGAAAAGGCATCTTAATATGGTTGGATTTACTCATTATATATTGTACTTTGAGCCAGGAAAGAAATACTTCCCATGAGAAAATGCAGAATATAATCTTTTTCCTTGCTTTTAGCAAAGCAGACAGTTCAGGGAGGGCTGAGAACACAGCTCACAGAGGCAGAGACCGTGGAACACAGCCATTCCCATGATAGCATCCCCAATTTGGCATCCAGAGCTCTCCAGAGCACTTTACATATGTATAAAATGTTAGTAATAAAGGTTTGATATTTCAGGCAATCTTTGAGCAAATGCATCAAGAGAGATTGTGAGTCTGAACATAGTTGTCAGGACACTGGGTATGAGAGGGCTAACATATCGTTGTGGATCACAGTAATTAGTGGAACATTCAAGAAGAGGTGAATAGACCTGGGCAGGGTCATTCTCAACATCTTGACCACAAAGTGTTACCACAAACTCCCAGGGAGAGGAAAGGCAATTGAAACTTAGCAAGAGAGTATGGTACAGACACAGTTCTCTTTCAAGATATAGTGATAATTGTTCTCAGTATATTTCTTTCAGTAATTTTTATGACTATGACAGAGTAAGCCAATCTAGATGAATCACAGACATATAGTCCTTTGCAGTATGCTGCCTCTCAGTTACATCATTTAATTCTCCTAAAACATGGTGGGTTCGTTAAGTTGCTACCTTTTTATGGCTGTAAAACAAAGCTCAGAAAATACACGTACCTGACTGTTCTCTCTTACTAAAGGTAAGTAACGAACATTTCTTTTTAACCACTATAAACAAATTTTGGTGAGCATAATTACTTTTAATGTGAATGTAGTAAGTACATAATGAGTTCCCAACACTCTCACTTCAATGTTTTCCAATATTTTATGACCATATGGATCAGATAGTCACAAAAATCTAAGATATTTCCATGTATTTGTTTATCGTGTTAATACTAGAATTTAAATTGGGACTCCAAGCCCCTTAGAAATATTTGAAACTCAGTTTTAATTCTACGAGCTAGTGATTTTTGTGTTAGCAGTAAAATAATTGATGGAGTGCCTTAAAATGTGGTGATATAGCTAGCGTATAGGCTACACACATGGAAAGCTGTCATTAATAATATTGTGGATAATCACTTTTCCAGGCAACAGATAAAATAACCAAGACGCTTATTTCAAATGCCTCTGCGAATTTGACTGTCTCCTAACCTGAGGAAAAAGTAAGATCAAATCACAGTTCCATAAACAGCCCCTTGAAAGCCAGATCCTGATCACATTGTCAGAAAGAATTATTTCTTTAAGAACCAATTCATTTTTACAGGCATAGAATATGAGATTGTTCTTGTGGAATGGGGAAGATATTGCTGGAAATGTGTGGTGGTGATAGCCCGCTTGGAGGAAGCAATGTGGGGGGAAGAAGATGTGAAAGGAGATGTGCAGAAAGCCTGGGTTGGAGTTTAGTGACCGTGCTTCTTCAGGAGGCCATGGCAGGTGATAGCAGAAATCAATTATATACAACCAGAAGGTTTGCTCCTCGTCTCCCCCCTGGTGTACTCATGGACTCAGATACATGCAGAGTTATGCTACAACCACTAGAAGAATAAATGGAAAATGTATGTTTTAACATCTTTACTATTACACATGTCTCTTCCATTGCTGGCATCGTCAGTCACTGCTCTGTATGGTGAGTGGTCTGTCAGGATCCTAAAAGGAAATGCCCTGTGGAATCCCTCATGATCTGCTGTTTCCTCTAGACACACTGTCCATCCTAATGAAAGCTTCAGCAAGTTATCTCTGAGTAAAATATAAACACCATGAAAGTGAACTATGTAATCTGATCTTTGTCTATCCTCCAGTGCACCATGTACACACTAAGCCTTACTTCCTTTACTCTAGCTTTTCCTCCACTATGCTGATTTCTATGCATGGCTGCTGTTTGGATAACAGCACCATCTAGTGTGTTCTAGTCTTATGTTAAGTTCAAGGACTCCTTATTGGTTTCTATTTCTATCAGGTAGCATCATAAAGTTACAAGAAGGAAAATAAAAAGGAGTGAGAAAGATAGGAAAACTCACACCTACTTTTGTCTTTAAAATGTGAAAGTTTTAGAATTTAGAATGCAAAAAAATAAATACAGAGAAGACAAAAATAATTTTATTTCTAAACACATTTTAACATGCAAATCAAATAACTTATGTCCCACACATTAAACAGCAACCATTGCCAATTAATTATATGGTAGAAGATTTAAATATGAAAGGAACATTTCTTTCAGTAATTGGAATATGAAGGGGGCATATTTCAGGCATATAATGAATAAAATACAGAAAGTATTCAGATCATGAAACAGAAAAATAAGCCTGCAAGAGAATCTCAGTCATGTTTGTCCCGGTGTCTATATGATCATAAAGAAAAGGGAATTATGGGAAAAGCATGGCTGAATCCCACAAGAGGGGAGGGGTGAATGAGGAAGAAGGAACAGACAATGGAGACCCAGGAAGAAAAGAAAAGTTCTAATTTCCATATTTCAGAATTTTATATTACAGTAACAAATCTTCAGTCCTTCAGGAAATAATTTTCTTGTTTATGATTGTTAGAAGTGTAACATAATATGCAAAAAAACTGCCTAAACAAATGATATTGACAGAGACACTGCCCAAAGCTCTCATACAAATTTTCTGGAAGTACCAGGATAGCATTTAAAGAAAGAACATTACTTTCTATTTGGGGCTGTCGCAATTAAGACACTCTGCTATTTAACTTTTTGTCTGTTGATCTATTGTGAAGGAGCAGATACTAGCTCACGTGAAAGCAAATCTAGGAGATCCTGATTGGAATGTGTCATGTGGTATCTCAGGGTTGACTGTTAACGAAGCAGGCACTGGGACTGTTTCTGACTGTTTCTAAGTCTTGGCTTTCAGATCATTGCTCTGGACAGGAACTCCCCCACTGTGCCAGGTTAACTAACCTGTTACCTCACGGTCAATGCCTGTGCTTGATTACATCTTCATAACAACATGTTTTGCCATAGGCTGAGTCAACTGGGAGAAAATTTCTACTTTCATAATCAAATTTGCTTAAAATACCTAAATATACATTAAAGAAAAAGCTGCTATTAAGCACATTTTACTGTAAATATAAATCTTGCCTCTCAAGATTCTGTGACAATATCAATTAACCAAGAAGTTTATTATAAAGTTCTCATCCAGAGATTTATTTTCAGGTCTTGGAATCAAAATCTGCTTGGCCTCCAATTAGTACAGTGTATGATTTTGCGATAGATCATTGTAACAATTTTATGAAAGAAATACAATGTTTTCCTTGCCAAATAGAAGACATTTCTCTACATAATTTTCAAAACCGCTAAGGATAATGGCTCAAGAAGTCACATATATTTATAGAATTATCCTGCATGGTCTGGTGGGACAGACAAGATATTAGTAAGAATGTGTCATAATAGTATACTACAGAGAGGAAAACATACTTTAGAGGAAAACTTACTTTAGAAAGTTTTTTAACAAACATGTTCTTTATAGTTTTTGACAAGTTTTTTTGTAGTTAAGGGCTAAAAGTTTCAAAACCCGGGAATTGGTCACTCAAAATTCTCAAAGTATATTGTGTTCACAAAAATAAAAAATAAAACATACAAAAACCCTCAATCTTATTTTAACAAGAACATCATGCTGCATCAACAGAATATACCTATAAGATGTGTTCTTTCATTTTTCTCTCTTTCCATGTACTTCTGTCTTAGGATCTTATTGCTGTGATGAGACACCATGACCACAGCAACCTTTACAGAAGAAAATATTTCATGGAGCTGACTCACAGCTCAGAAATTTAGTCCATTATCATCATGGCGGGAAGCATGGCAGCATGCAGGCAGATATGATGCTGGAGAAGGAGCTGAGAGCTCTACATCTAGATTGGCAAGAAGTGACCTGGCTTGAGCACTTGAGAACTCAAAGCTCACTTCTTAGTGACACACTTTCTCCAAAAAAGCCCCATCTACTCCAACAAGGCCATACTTCAGGATAGTGCCACTCCCTCTGAGTCTACAGGGCCATGTCCTTTCAGAGAACCACACCTTCCGCTCTAAAAACCTCTAATGGTTTTAGTCTTTCTCCTCTGCCTGGCCTTCTTGCTATACTGCAGTTATCACAAGCAACCCAACCTATCTCAGTAGTTTATTTCAATCCTATGTGACAGTTTCTGATTCTGCCTTTTATTGGAAAATTTTTCCTCTTTAAACTTAACTTTCTAGAAAACTTCAATACACTTCTCAAGATAAAGGTCAACTGTTGCTTTTGTTGTAAATATCTTCCTTATCTTTTTGAAGAAGGTGGCCACTTACATATTCAACCTTTCCACTATATTCTGTATACATCATAGTATATGTAATATTGAATAATGGCTAGTTATAAATATGTCTTCCAATCACATGATAAACCCTGTAGGAGAAGACAGATTCTTTTCTACCTTACAGTCTATCCAAAAACACATGACATCAATATGTGCTTAGAAATTTAGTGGGTAACCTGTGCTAAATACCTGCGCGTCCAGCCATAAAAGGGTTTCAAGTATTTTGGAAAATTTTTTGATGAAATGAGAAAGTCATGATTTGGCATTAACTTCTGATATTTGAGAAAGATCTCTTGATTTTCAATCTGCACTCAAACAAAGGATACATATTTACATAATAAAAGTATGTGGAGTGATAGGGAAGAGGCAGCAGTTAAAAATCTCTTAAGAAATACATCAATATTCCTCCATGGTCTTTTGAAAAGCTTGTTTTTCCATTATTCCTAAATAGCAAGAAATGCAGAGTTGTTGATATTTGAAAATAAGAAAATCTATCAAACACTGTTCATCATTTCCCAGGAAATGACAGAACTCTTGAATATTCTTCAGTATTTCTTGAAACAAGAAATGGCTGAGGTGAAGCAGGCTCCCCTACAAGTGACTACATAAACAAGACTGGAACACTGGCAATATCGAGGGACAATTTGATGTGGAAGGGTGTGGTGATGTATTGTGTCCCCCAGCACACTATGTCTCCCAAGAAATCTTGCCTGGAGATCAGAGGAAAAAGCCAGGCACTATATAGAAGTCAAGCAATGGTAGGTAGCACATGCCTTTAATCCTATCACTTGGCAGGCAGGGATTTGTCTGGATCTCTGTGAGTTCAAGGCCACACTGGGAACAGAGCCAGGCATGGTGGGTGGCACATGCTTTAAATTCCAACACTAGTTAACCATGAAGGTCTGGACGTCTGTGCCGACAGATAGGAAGTGACAGAACTGGGCAGAAAGAGGAACTGATGTAGCTGGACAGAGAGAACAAATCAGACGGCAGAACAGCCAGGCATATAAGGCGTGGGTAGACAGGAAGTAGCGTGCTTTTTGAAGTTGTGGAGTTGATGACGTGAGGTTAGCCTGTGGCTGTTCCTGTTCCTCTGATCTTTCTAGGGCTTTAACCCCAATTTCTGGCTCCGAGATTTTTATTAATAGGACTGTTAAGAAATTTCTCTACAGAAGGGGGAAATTTTCATGGGATCCCATTTCTAGACAAAGAATTGCAGGCAACTAATGACTTCTAGAAGAAAGAGAATTAGTCTCTCCCAGGGATGGACCCTTTATTGGCTGTTAAATTCAGAGAAGTCAGCCCTGAAAACATATATACACAAACAACAAAGTAGACTGAGTTGTGTTTATGTACATACGCATACATACACACAGATACACATAGTGTGTGTGTGTGTGTGTGTGTGTGTGTGTGTGTGTGTATAACAATAACAATCAAATTTGAGGCTATCAACATGAAAGTGGGTGTGGGACATGGAATTTGTCAAGGGAAGGCAGTTGGGAGGTACTGGAGAAAGGAAAGGGAGGGGGAAGTAATAAAATTCTATTTCAACTAAAATCATATTAAAAGTAAAACTAAATAAAAAAAGAAATGATTCTAAAATGCAGCAAGCAATCTCTCAAGGCATAAGAAGGTCCCTAATAAGAACTCACTACAGTGACTTCCATATCTTCCCTGTTAAGAATTTTGTGAAATAAAGCTAAATGACTTATGACAATGAAGGTATATTTGCTACAGATTTTTTTGAACAAACTTTATTATAAAATACTTTCAAATAAAAAACACTGCATAGTTGCTTACAGATTATTATAAGTAAAACTTTTATATAATTCTGCTTAAAAGTAGCACAAAGGTTCTTAGTCTAAGATAAAATAATTATTAAACACTATTCAGATTAGGTAATGTTCCTTTGATAGTATGATATTTGTTTATATTAGTAGGTAGTACATGAGACATGTGGCTTACTACAGTAATAACACACTTGAGTTACAGAAAATGAAAATGCTTACAAACATTCTCCTACATCTTTTAAGAATATAAAATTCAATTCAGCATAATATAATAATTTAAATACATATATAAATTTTTATTTATATATATGTACCTTATGTACAGCTAATAACAAAAACTATGAGCATTTATCAATCTCAGAATTAGAATTAACAACAGCAAAGACATATGATGTTGGTGTTTTACTTTTGAAGATATATATATATATATATATATATATATATATATCCTATGACAAAAAAATAAAACCATATATCTGAAATAAAAGCATGATTCTCACATATTTTAGTAGTAGAAAAAGTTTTGCTATGCTCACTAATGGAATTCACATATATTTATTCTGAAAAATCATGGTAGAGCTTGACTTCTTTTTATTTTAGTTTTGAGTCTACAATACAACAACAGGTCTCCCTTTTCTTTGCTCCTTCCAAACCTTCCCATATACCCACCCCTGCTCTCCTTCAAACTCATTACCTCTTTTTTCACTAATTGCTATTGCATGAAAATATGTACATACATGTATTCCTAAATATAACCTGTTCAGTCTAAATAATGTTCTGATCTGCACTATTTTATCAATGCTAATCAGTTCGAGAAAGAAATGGTGCTGGAGGTGGTACACACCTTTAATTTCAGCTCTCAGGAGGCAGAGGCAAACGGATCTCTGTGAGTCTGATGCTAGCCTAGTATTCAGAGTGAATTCTAGACCAGCTGGGGTATATGTGAAACCCTATCTAAATAAGTCAACAAATAAAAATTTACAAAATGTAATTTAAATAAAAGATAAATTTAGCAAGTACTTGAATTATTTAAAAGGTTCTCTGGAGAAAACTATTACATTAAACTATGCAGTGCTAAACAAGACATTTATAACATGTAGCTAGAGTTTTCCTGCCTGGCCCACAGTCAGGACAAATCTCTATCACCTGCCAGTCCCACAGCTGCTCAGACCCGACCAAGTAAACACAGAGACTTATATTGGTTACAAACTGTATGGCTGTGGCAGGCTTCTTGCTAACTGTTCTTACAGCTTAAATGAATCCATTTCCATTAATCTATACCTTGCCACATGGCTTGTGGCTTACCAGCATCTTCACATGCTGCTTCTCATCATGGCGGCTAGCACTGTCTCTCTGACTCAGCCTTCTACTTCCCAGCTTTATTCTCCTCCTTGTCCCGCCTACACTTCCTGCCTAGCCAATGGCCAATCAGTGTTTTATTTATTGACTAATTAGCAACACATTTGCCATACAGAACATCCCACAGCACTTCCCCTTTTCTTTTTTTTTTCCCAAAAGGAAGGTTTTAACCTTAACAAAGTAAAATTACATATAATTTGGGAATTTGGGCGTAGCTTCTCTTACTACTTCCTGCTGGAGGGGGGCGCTGTATCTTATGGGGACACAAAGAAAATTTTAGGATCATGGAGTAGTCCATGTGTATCGTCTGAGCCAGTCGCCTTGAAACGGTTCTGGATGTTGGATAATCTGGGCCATGGTGTCATCGGAGACCTTTCAGGGGGTCTTGGCTGGTCAAACCTGATGTATCTTAATCTGGAACAAATCCATAGCCTCTGGCTTTCTGTGGTAACAAAAGAGACTCTTTTCCAAAGCAACATATCCTTATATCCAAATTTTGAAGTCAAGGTATCTTTAAAATATATATATTGGTTTAACTCAACAGCTTTTACAATCAAATGTTTTTCTGCAGTTAAAAATCCCAAAGACAACACAATCCAGATTCTCTGTGTAATATTCATCTTTACGTGGCTTATTTTTTTATATTAATTTTACTGTCTCTTTAAAGACTTTATTTTTTAAAACTATGTATTTGTTTATATAACTGTATATATCACCTTTTTTTGTCTCTTTCAAGCCTACGTATATTTTACACACATTGTAAACTATTACATCTGAATCTGTCTTATTGTGAATCTATTGCTTTAAACTGCAGCAGCTGTGGCTGCTGGATCTGCCCACCTCAGCTCCACATGGCCATGGTATTCCACCAGCTCTGGGAGCTATCGTGGGTCTATGCTTTTATCCAAGCAGCATGTAGCCCAGAAACCTTTTTTGTTTTGTGCTAGCAAAGGCTAAATCCACCACACAGCTTAATGTTCCACTTGCAGAGGCCTCATTCCCGCCATACTGCAGGTCGAGCGGGCATGCCAGGAACCCACAAGTAGCTCAAACCGGCAGCTGCCACTCATTTGAGAGAGACGATTAGGAAGCTGTTTTTAGCTCCATTTTAGAATCTTTTTTCTCAGTTTTTAGGTGGAAAATCTTGCCACCATGTTGGATGCCATTTGTAGCTAGAGTTTTCCTGCCTGGCCCACAGTCAGGACAGGAAACCAAGTAAACCAGTAAACACAGAGACTTATATTGGTTACAAACTGTATGGCTGTGGCAGGCTTCTTGCTAACTGTTCTTACAGCTTAAATGAATCCATTTCCATTAATCTATACCTTGCCACATGGCTTGTGGCTTACCGGCATCTTCACATGCTATTTCTCATCGTGGCGGCTGGCACTGTCTCTCTGACTCAGCCTTCTACTTCCCAGCTTTATTCTCCTCCTTGTCCCGCCTACACTTCCTGCCTAGCCAATGGCCAATCAGTGTTTTATTTATTGACTAATTAGCAACACATTTGCCATACAGAACATCCCACAGCAATAACACTCTTTCTAAGGACCAAGGAATATTGCAGAAGAGGGGATGGGGAGTATTTTAAGCCAGGTTCTGTGTGGGGCTATGAAATCCCATTCTCTAGACTTGATATAACTATTGCAGTTGTTACCTTTCAGAACTGAGTCACCTACACAAAGCCCACATTAAGACTGACTCTCTCGTTAATGAGTAAAGGAAGGCTGAAGGGTTCATAGGCCCTAAACTTTATCTCTGAACTACTGGTCTCTGAAAGACTTTGGGAGAAAAGATTTCACCATCCATAGTTTTGCATCCTCTGGTGAGCCTGCCAGGCTCCAAAACACAGCTGCTGTCCTACGGTCACACAGACAGCCTTGGTTAATCATTATGGGTCACCAAACAAAGTGAAGAGCCACGAACATGGGAAAGATTCGTGGAAAGGAGGGATGTTGACAACAATGATAAAGAAGCGAGGGATGGGAGTGGTTGGCCGCATTGCACACATGTGTACAATTATCTTACAACACCATTTATCATGATAAAGAGTATGCATCCTGGGCTTGTAGTGAGAGTATTTGTAAAAACATTTTAGTGATTTCTGATTATCAATGAACGTAAAAATATAAACCTATCAAATTAAGTTGAAGAGAAATAGCCTCTAACAGCCTTATAATCAAAACTGGATGTGATTCCACTATTTAAATCAAGGATAAATTATATGCAAGTATGCAATGTGCTCTAGGAATGCTTCAAGGCAAAGCAGAGGAGCTAAACTGAAACACAGCTTTAGCATAAGATCCACTTAACATTATCAGGCATCTGTCACAGTCTAGGATTAAAACAAGTATATATCCTTTAAAGAACTTGACCTTCCCATTTATATGACAGTAATTTTAGGCTTAGATTCAAAAATCTGTCTCCAGCCTATGATTCTGAAGTATTTAGCAATTCCTTGGCTTTCAGTTTCCAAGAACAGTATATAATGTAGCTGTTTCAGCTCAATATGAGAAACGTCTCCCATGTAAACCTAAACTTCCATCATTTCTGTTCCTTAACATTTTTAGAAGCAATTATCTTTGAGCAGGAATTAATACATCCACTTTTAAAAAGATATCCACATATGATAAGATACATCCTTCTCCAAGCATCAATCACAATGTTCAGCATAGATCTTTGGCAGAAAATTATTCTTATCTGTATTTCACATGATACAATTTTAACCACTTTACAATAACAGTAATAAAAAAGGATAGCTCAAAGCCAATAAGCCTGAGGTGTTAGAAATACAAAACTATTTAAGATGTCAGTCAAGAGGCTTGAGAGATTGCTCAGTGGTTAAACGCACTGACTCCTCATCCAGAGAGCCCAGGTTTGATTCCTAGCACCTACAAAGTGGCTTACATCCATCTGCAATTCCAGTTCCCAGAGTTCTACTGCCCTCTTCTGGCCTGGCCTCTGTGGCCACTGCATGCACCTGGTGCACAGCCATAATGCAGGCAAAACACCCCAAAACATAAAACAATAAAAGAAACAAATAATAAAGGCATTAGTTGATAGTTGATGAAGATGGACACCTTTTTATTTGTAAGCTGGCCTTGAAGCCCTGACCTTCTTGTCTCCCCTCCTGACCAAGAAGTGCGTAAAATGAAAAAAGCAAGCTGAGAATATGCATGCATGCATGCATGATTCATCCCCCACTTCTTATGACTGTGGATGTGATATAACAGCTCCTTCAAGTTCCTGCTGCTAGGATTTCACTACCATAAACTGAACCTTGAACCATGGTCTGGAATACTAAAAACTTCCTGCTTTAATTTGCTTTCGTCTTGGAATTTTATGACATCAACAGAAGAGAAACTGTGGCAAATACTTATTTGCTCCCTCAGTCCACGCTACTGATTTTATTTCTGGTGAGTTGTGGGGAGTTCTTTTACATTTTAGATATGAACATATTATTAAATTATGATTTGGGTTTTTTTCCCTATTTTTTTCCTATTTTCCTTTTCATTTATCTCTTTTATTTGATACAGATCTGTTTGTCTTCTTTCTTTAGTTGCCTACATTTGGCTCTTGAAGCTAAAAATTCACTGCCAAGGCTAAAATCAGAATTATGTGCCTGTATTTCCTTCATGCGGTTCTATAGTTTCACATCTGATGCTTATGTCTTTAAAGCATGTTGGGTTGTATATATTATAAGATAAAGGTCCAAGTTCATTCTTTTGCATGTGGCTATCGTGTTTTCCTAACTCCATTGGCAGAAGAGATTGTCCTTGCCCTACTTACTGTATATGCCTGACACCCTTATCCGAATTCAACTGACTGCATATGCATGGGCTTATGTTGTTTTTCTATCATTTGCATTAATCTGTATATTTGTGCTCATGATAGTATTTTATTGTTTGACTTGTTGTAGGTCATACTAGATTCCCACATCAAGAAGAATAAGACCTCTGTCTGTGCTCTTTGGCAAGATTATGTTAATTTGTAGGGGTATTTGTCATTCTATGTAAAGTTTAATGCCACTTTTTCTATTTCCATAAAAATACCATTGGGACTATCCTAGAATTATATTGAATTTATACACTGCTTTAGGTGGAATGAGCATTTTGAAAATATAAATTCTTCCAACCTTCAGTGGTTTTGTTTGTCACCTAAAGGTTACTTTGCGGGAAGTTTGGTCCCCATTGTGATGATGTTAATAGGTGGTGTGACCTTCAAGAAGAGAGGCTTTCTAGACTAGAAGATGGTTAGGTCGTTTGGAAGCTTTGTGCTAAGAAGCTGTTGAGATTAATCTCCTGATCACATGAGTTCTTCTGAGAGGGTTATTATGCAAGGCAACCTGCCCACACAGACACACCAGCCTCATCGCCAATCTGCATGTGTGTGTGTGTGTGTGTGTGTGTGTGTGTTCTGGTTTCTTGTTTTTCCACGTGTTTTTACTACTACTACTCTAGTTCCAAACACCGTGAGTTCCTTCCCTGAATGAATAGAACTGTGTGTAAATATAAATAAAAGTAAATACTTCAATACTTCATTACAAAAAGGGAGAGATAACAAATGCACAATCCTTGACTATGAGACCATTTCATGCTTATTCTATCTCTAATTGCCTTGGGCAATCTTGTTCAGTTTTTAGAGTACAAGTGTTTCAACTCCTTAGTTTAATTTATTCTTCCATATTTTACTCCTTTCAGGTTTTAAATCAGATATTCTCTTAATTTCCTTTTGGTTGATTTTTGTTAACCTATATAAACTTATCTGCCTTTTGTAATTTGATTTTGCATTGGACTATTTTTTTTAAATTCATTTATTAATGGTATTATATTTTGCTGAATCATCAGATTTTTACATGTAATATTATTTGTGGATAAGATAAACTTTATTATTTTTTTCTTTACACTTTAGAAATCTTTTCTTTTCCTGGTTTTGCCTGACTGCTTTTCCTAGGACTTACAGTACTACCATGAATGGAAGTGGTATGTGTGATCATCCCTGCCGTGTTCCTGATCTTAGATCTTAGAGCAAAATCATCCAGGAATTTTGCTAATGGTTGACTGTGCTATTTACTGTGGGTTTTTCATATGGCTTTTCATATGTTTAAATAACTTCCCCTATTCTTGACATACTGCTTTCATAATGCAAGATTAACAAATTTTCTTATGTAGTGTTTCTTTAGATACACTTTAGATCCTTTCATGAATATAATATTTAACATTTTATGTGTTGAACCATCTGCATCCTAGGCATAATTCTTGATGAATGTTTGATGTACTATTGGATTCAGTTCACTATTGTTTTGTTGAGAACTTTTGAATCAATATTCAGCAAGAATATTGGCCAATAGTTTCTTTCTCCACCATGACCTTTGAGAAGTTACTTAAAATTTATTGTCAAGTAATACACATACCTTAATATCTTCAGCATTCATCTCTGGAGACTTCTATTTGCTTATTTGCTTGGATAATCCTTTCTACTTCTTTCCATCCTGTGTAACTTTGTGTTGATTACAAAGAATCAAATCCACACATTTGTATACAGGAGTGGGTCTATATCCAAAGGTGCTATGAGTTTTCTTGCTAGATTTGATGCAACTCTTTTCTGGATTTTTCTTAAACAGAGTTGACCTATGTGTCACTGAGTCAAGTTTTCATGGGAGAAAAGAAAGTCTCTGATTTCCTATTCAGCTATATTGTTGCTAATCATGAGAGGTATCTTTTTTCTATTGTTAAGAATTATTTCATTTACAGTAGTATCCAAGTTGACAACAGTTTGTACTAAAATAACTGACTAACTCATAAAAATAGTTGAAAAGTAGTGACACAGAGAAAATTTCAATCAAGCTACATTAAGTGACTCAATCCAAAGTTCTTTTTCTCTATTCTATGGAGCAGAGTCCCTCAATGAAGAGGATAAACAACAGTTTAGCAACTTGAAGAAAATATTCAGCCAAGATCTAGTAAAGACCCATCACCCTGGTATGGATCATACTCTGTTGTAGGAGCCAAAAATAGTTTCTAGAAAAATAAGGTTGCATTGTGAAGTCCATGACTGTGTCTGCCCAACCATGCAGATCATACTCATTTCACCTGGTAATAAAATGGGTTTGCCTCAAGAAATGGGCTTCTGTTTGTACCTGTAGGTAACAAAACAAATGGGTATTCTTTTCATGTCCTACTCACGGAAAGTTTTTATAGCGCAAAACTATTTAGTACTCCATTAATTATGATAATTCAGACCTTAAAATATTCTCAACATATAAAGGTTGGTTAATAAATGATAATGCACTCATATGATGATCTCCCTTGAAAGTGTACTTTCTGTACAATATTATTAGGGTGCCGATAAGGCAAACAAATGATAACTAAAACACAAGCTAATTTGGCAGAGAAACTCATATATTTTAAAATTTATCTTAAAGTTATTATTAGAGTTGCAGTTTCATTCCATATATGTTTCCTAGTCAACTCGATATGATAACTGAGTCCAAAAAAAGAAACATGGTCAGCTCTTGAATCACTTACCATGAGTTACAGAAATGAACAGACAAACCACTACTATAGGGTATATATATATATATATATATATATATATATATATATATATATATATATAAATATGTTGTTCAGGTAGATATATTCAAATTTTTGCAATGCATGTATATGTATATGTGTGTGTGCAAGTGTGTGCTCTTGTGCACGTGTATGTGTGTTGTGTGTACACTAATAGGAAAATTTGCTAGTCAAGGAGAAAGAAAAGGAAACATAACTTATATCTGAAATACAAAAGGCTTAGAGAATTTCAGGCTTAGAATTTACCCTTTTTTAAAAATATCCCAACCAAAATTTTCCCTCCCACTCCTCCTCCTGCCCCCTCCCACCACCTCTCTTCTGCCCCACCCCATCCACTCCTTCTCCATTTATCTCCAGAAAATGGTAGACCTCCCATGGACATCAACAAAATTTGTCATATCAAGTTGCAGTGAGACTAGGCACCTCCCCTCATGTTAAGGCTGGACAAGGCAATTCAGTAGGAGGAAAGGGGTCTGAGGAGATGGCAAAGATCAGAGACCCTATTCCCACTGTCAGGAGTCCCACAAGAAGACCAGTCTACACAGCTGTAGCATTTTGCAGAGGGCCTAGGTCAGTCTCATGCAGGCTCTTTGGTTGTTGGTTCAGTCTCTGTGAGCCCCTATGAGCCCAGGTTTTCTTGTGATATCCTTGACCCCTTTGGTTCCTACAATCCTCCTCTCTCTCTCCCACAGGATTCCATGAGTTCTGTCTAATGTTTGGCTGTGGGTCTCTGCATCTGTTTTCTTCAGCTGCTGGATTATGACACTCTGATGACAACTGGGCTATGCACCAATCTATGAGTATAGAAGAATTTCATTAGGGATCATTTCATTTACTTTATCTTTTTTTAACTGATTTTCTTTGGTTCTATCCTAGGTCTCTGGGCTATCCAGACTCTGGGTCATGGTCCCCCAGGCAGTGTCAGGACTGGGCTCCCTCTCATGGCATGGGTCTCAAGCTGGACAAGTCATGATTGGCCCCTCCCACAATTTCTGTACCACCTCTACCCCAAGCACATCTTGTAGGCAGAACAAATTGTAGGTCAAAGATTTTGTGGCTGGGTTGGTGTCCCAATACCTGCACTGGAAGTCTTTCCTGATTACAGAAGATGGCCAGTTGAGGCTCCATATCCCACATTTCTAGAGTCTTAGCTAGGGTCACCCTCATAGATTCCTGGGAGTTTCCACGGCACTAAATCTCTAGCTCATCCCTGAGATGCCCCCCCTCCCATTTTTTTGTGTTTGGGAGAAATGTTCTGTAGATATGTTAGGTCCATTTGATTCTGAATATCTGTTAGTTCCATTATTTCTCTGTTTAGTTTCTATCTGGATGACTTGCCCATTGGTGAGAGTGGGGTATTGAAGTCTCCCACTAATTAATGTGTGTAGTTTAATGTGTTAAAAGCTTTATTAATGTTTCTTTTACAAATGTGGCTGCCTTTGCATTTGGGGTATAGATGTTAAGAATTGAGATGTCATCTTGGTGCATTTTTCCTTTGATGAGTATGAAATGCCCTTCTCCATCTCTTTTGGTTACTAGTTTTGGTTGGAAGTCTATTTTGTTGGATATTAGAATGGCTACACCAGCTTACTTCTTGAGTCCATTTGATTGGGAAAACTTTTTCCAGCCCTTTACTCTGAGGCAATGTCTATCTTGGATGTTTAGGTGTGTTTCTCATATGTGGCAGAAGGATGGATCCTGTTTTTCACATTCATTCTGTTAGCATGTGTCTTTTTATTGGGAAATTGAGATTGAGTCCATTGATATTGAGAGATATTAATGACCAATGATTGTTAATTCCTGCTATGTTGTTGTTGTTGGTGGTGGTGGTGGTGGTGGTTCTCTCTCTCTCTCTCTCTCTCTCTCTCTCTCTCTCTCTCTCTCTCTCTCTCTCTCTGTGTCTCTCTCACATGTATATATGTGTGTGTGCACTTTCCTTCTTTTGGTTTTGCTGGTGTGAAATTATTTCCTGGTTTTCTTGGGTGTCGTTAACCTCCTTGGGTTGGAGTTTTCCTTCTAGTACCTTTTGTAAGACTGGATTTGGGAGGAGATATTATTTATATTTGACTTTATCATGGAATATCTTGTTTTCTCCATTGATGGTGATGAACAACTTTGCTAGGTATAGTAGTCTAGGCTGGTATCTGTGGTCTTTTAGAGTCTTTAAGGCATCTGTCCAAGCCCTTCTGGCTTTTAGAGTATCCATTGAGAAGTAGAGTGTAATTCTAGTAGGTCTGCCTTTATATGTTACTTTGACTTTTTCTCTTGCAGCTTTTAATATTCCTTCTTTGTTCTGTATGTTTAGTGTTTTGATTATTCTGTAGTGGGGGGACTTTCTTTTCTAGTTCAATCTATTTGATGTTCTATTTCTCCTTTATGTTAGGAAATTTTTCTTTTATGATTTTGTGGAAAATATTTTCTGGACCTTTGAGCTGGGAATCTTCTCCTTCTTCTATTCCTATTCTTAGGTTTGGTCTTTTCATAATGCCTCTGCTTTTCTGGATGTTTTGTGTCAGGAACTCTCTAGCTTTAACATTTTCTTTGACGGATGTCCCAATTTCTTCTATTGTATTTTCTCTGACCCAATCCACTCCTCCGTTTCTGTTCAGGAAAGGGCAGGTCTCCAATGGCTATCAACAAAACATAGCACATCAGGTTACTGTAAGACTAAGCACCTCCCCAAGTATTAAGGCTGGGAAAGGTGACCCACTATGAGGAGTAGGGTCCCAATCTCTACCAATCCCTTGTATTCTATTGATGATACTTGTGTCCATAGTTCCTCTTGGCTTGCCTAGATTTTCCATCTCCAGGATATCTCACTTTGCATTTTTTATTGCTTCTCTTTCTACTTTCAAGTCTTGAACAATCTTATTCATTTCCTTCACATGTTTATTTATCTTTCCCTGCATTTCTTTAAGGTATTTATTCATCCTCTGTAGTGAACTCTATCATCTTCATTAGATTTGATTTACGATCATTTTCTTAGGCTTCAGCTCTGTTGGAATATCCAAAGCTTCCTGTAATAGAATAGCAGGGCTCTGGTGGTGCCATATTACCCTGGCTATTGTTGACTGTGTTCTATTGCTGGCTCTAGTCATCAGGATTTGGGGTTAGTATAGGTCTAGATGCCATTTTCTGAGTTTATCTTTGTTGGATGGATGTTTTTCTCTTGGTTTCAGTTTCCTATCTAATCTTCTGGCTTGTGTGCCCTGTGGTTTTGGTGACCAGCGAGTCCTCAGGTCCAGTAGGGTGTCTCCACTGGGGTTTGGGTGATCTGTGTGGCCTTGGAGTTCCAGGTACAGACTTGGTCCCTGGGTTTCCTAGTACCAGCTTAGCTTCTGGGAGAGCAGAGATCTTTTGCCAGAGTTGTGAGCCTGGGGTCCTTGGTACCAGTGTGGCCTATGGTAGAGAAGTAGTCTTCTGCCAGAGTTGTGGACCAGGATATGGAGCTAAGGGGAGGGACCCTGTTGGGGATAACTGGGCAAGCTCTAAGGAGTGTTAGTGAGCAGTGGGTGGTGTCTTTCCTGGGACTATTAGTACTGATGTGGACTCCTGAGTCAGTTTTAAGGAAGGTTAGTGGCTCATGGGTGGTGTCTTACCTGGGGTTCCTAGTACTGCCATCATCTCCAATACAGCAGGAGTATTCTTCCAGAATTGTGAGCTGGGATATAGAGCCCACAGAGGAGGTCTAGAATTCACTTTTTTGGAGAAAATAAAAGCCATGGCAGGAAGATTGTAAGAGCCAGAGGATGAGAGGGTTTGCTGTGAGATCATGTCTCCTACCAGAAGCCATACCTATAAAGCTTCACCAACACAACCTCCAAAACATATCTGAACAAGGATGACATCAATGAACATTCCAAACTAGATGGCAAAAAAGTCCATAAGGTCTCAACATGAGGATTTACAGGCAACCCTGTAAAGCTGGGAGCTGGAAAGGTGGTCCTCCCAGGGAAGAGCACACCAATTGGTTGTCGAGTGCCAAATAATCAGCCCTGAAAACATACACACAAGTGCCTTGATATGAATTCAACACGTTGTTTTTGAGAATAAAGAAGTTAGGAATTTGAAAGAGAGTGTGGAGGGGTGGATGGAAGGATTTGGAGAAAGGAAATAGAAGGGAGAAAGTCTGTAATTAAGTTACAATCTCAAAAATAAAAGCAGATAAGTCATGGATTATGAAAGTGCACCCGGGAACAGTGAATAGTAGTAAGAATAGTGTTTCTATAGCCTTCGTGTATGAGAAGGAAAGGAAGCTCCGAGCTGATTATTGATAGCCCAGTATGCTACACTAGGAAGTGAGCATTACTATGTAGACTCAGGGGAGCCACTGGAGCATGAAAGCGTGACATCATTGGGTCTGGGCTTTAGTGAGATAAATTTAATGACAGTATTGGCAGAATTAAGGGTTGAGAAATCATAAATAAGAGGACCAGTCTGATGCAACAACCCACACCAGAGCAAAAAGGGAAACAAACACAGTCAGTGTGGCCTTACATATAAGAGAAAGACTCACAGTCAAAAGACAATTCAAGGTTTTAAAAAACGTGGTCATTGTGTGTGTGTGTGTGTGTGTGTGTGTGTGTGTGTGTGTGTGTGTGATAAGGATAAGGCCTTATCCTTGCGATCAGCACTGAGGTGAAAGGACTAGACTTATCTAATCTCACTCAATTTTCCTTGTAGTACTAAGAGATACATTCTATTTACCATGCCTGTTTCACAGGGAAGAAAAAATTAAGAGACGTTAAACAGTTTGGTGAGGATCACATTGCTAGTCGTTACAGAGCTGAGAAGGAACCAAGGTCTGCTCCCCAAGCATGATAAGTCCCTCAGATAAATAGCCAGCTATTTGTCTAAATGGGAGGAAGCATGAACTAAATAAAGACTGCCAGGTTGTTTCTGCCTAAGTGACTTCAAGAGCCCAAGTCTGTGTAAATAAAACCTGTGTGAGAAAGGAAAGTAGGTTATAGCTGGGGGTGGAGAAGAAAAGGATAAGGATAAATAAGATTAAAGAAAAAAATTAATGGTGGACTTGTAATTTGTAATACTAAAAACTGTCTATATATTCAATAGGAAGTTGGGGGATTAATTTATATTAATAATACAGTACAAGTTGTCAGGGATACAACCGGGGAAGTGAGGGGGGAAAGGTGCATTGCTAAAGTGGATAGTGTGTGGTTCTAAGCCAACAGAGCTGGAAACAATTTTCTAAGAAATGACTTTTCTCCAGGACTGTAAAGGATGATGTTCCTAAGAAGTAAAAATAAAAATTAAAAAAAAAGCCATTTAGGAAAGACTAGAACATGCAGGGTTAAGGAAGATAAAGAAGAAAGAAAGGTTTGAAAAAGAAATATCAAGAAAGAGGAAAAACCATTTCAAAAAGCATAGTTTCAAATATCAAAGAGAGACCATGTTGGAAGGAAATGAGAAATGTTTGTTGGATTTGGCTTTCAAGAGACCATTGTTGACATTTAAGAAAAAAAATGGTTCAGGCTAAGAAAGGGGTTTGAAACCATATCATTATGATGTGCAGCATAAAAGGTCTGTGAGAAACTAGTAGATTCTCTGACTAAATGGTTTCTTTCCCTTGTTTATCTCTTCCCTGAATCCCATAAGAAAGGTCAGAGCATCATCTATCCTTATACAGAAGTACTTTACATGCTCCTGGGTAATGGAGATTTTATTCTTTCTAAGGGTTTGTTAGTAGCCCATGAGAAAATCTTTATTCAATAGTGAAAAGAATGCTTTCTTCTCACTTGTGTTTTGATTTTTGTAGAGATATTCAGTCACTATAACCTATTCCAAGCTGGTTTCTGGTCCTTCCATGTCCTGAGCACAACTTGTTTGTCTGATCTAGGAAGTCAGTCTAAAAGATAAACTGGTCATACTCAACTGAGGCATTTTCTTTTTGTTTCTTTGAGAACCAGCCTCTGGATAGAAATAATACAGCTACAATGTTTTGTACAGCCAGGTTTATTAGTTTCTTTAAAAAATTGTTAGAGTTTCATTCATTGACATAATAAATTTTAGTTAGTTGCATTCCCTACCCACAACTCTTTCCAGCTGGGATCCTTCTCAACAAGTTCCCCTCCTATATTCATGCCTTCTAACTTAGTTTAGTTAGTTAGTTAGCTTAGTTCTTACATAAGCATGAATGGGAAGTTATTTCATGGATCAAGGGCGTTTTGCATGGCTGCACCTAAAACACTTAAAAGAACAATGTAATTGCCGAATGACTTTGTTTTACTCATAATATTGGAGAGTATGCTTCATGGCCACTTGGTCCCATGTGATCAGGCCAGCTGAGCTATGTATGTGTTAAATGAGTTTCTTCTGGTAGCAAACAGGAAGCAAAAAGAATACAAGAAAAGAACAGGGCAAGGTAAACCCTTAAAAAACACATTATGAATGAATGGTCCTCCAACCAGGCCCCATCTTCCAGTTTCTAACACTTCTCAGTAGTCTGTTCAAACCTTGAATCCATCAACACATTAAACTGTTGATTGGATCACAGCCCTCAGCATTTAATTGCCCCTGTAAATACTCTCAAATTCACCCCCAAAGGAGTGCTTCCCTACCTTATGGCATTTCTCAATCAAATCAAGTCGACAATCAAGATTATGCATCACAGCAGGTGTCTCATCATTATGAGACGATACACAGTTTGGGGTATAGCTTTGAAGAAAACAACATTTGACACCAGCATCGAGAAATGAAATGCGAAGAGAAAAAGCTAAAGAGAAAAATATCAAACCTGCCAAGAAACCTGTAGCTGTAACTTAGATTTTTCTATTTGTTTTTGAGTTACTGATTTACATCCAACTTGCACTTAACCACTGTGGCAGAAGACTTTAGGATGTAGGGCTCATTATATTTTAATCAGCATCTATGACACAGATTGTGGTGTTTTTCTCTGTAGAGAAGTATGCTTCAATGGAGGGGGTAAGTGCAGAAGGGCCTGGACGAAGATGATTGAAACAGAAAAACCTTCCAATTAGCTGGGAGTTGCTACTTCTGTTGCACCTTAACCTAGAAATATCCTAGCATAGGGCATGTTTTGCGGAGAGGAGAGTCAGCAGATGCTAGCAGCTGCACAGGTCTTAGAATTCAATGGCAGCTGAGGTGAAAGTTAAGTTTTAGAAAGAGTGAGAATTTCTCTGTAAGTGTGCAGACTTTGAGTTTCATGCATGCTCTGGAATATGGCTCACATTCCGTCTTTAATTTGTCAGCACCAGGTTTTAAAAGGTAGAAACAGACCAATGGTAATATGACTCAAATTATGCTTTGTAGTCAGGACTAAGTAAAAGATTGCAGCGTAGCTTTGTGAGGTTTGTCTGAGGCGTGAATGGAAAGGACACAGAAGAATACCCAACGGGTTTCAATGTGATATGGTTGTTGTAGTGTTAATGGAGAAAGTTTTATTCTTAGCTCTTCTCTAAGAGAATTCAACTGAGAGACACAACGCTTTAAGAAGAGGTTTATTTAACAAAGCACAGCAAAACATATGCCCCAACTGAGACAGAAGTGGGCTGTCGAGGAGGAGGCATGGCAGCATAGATGACTTTGTGTGGTGGATTTTTAAGGAATGTTTCAATATTTATGAAGCATGTGGCATGTTCATGCGGATTAGGTGCCCATTTTGCCTTCCTAAGTATGCTAGACAAGGCCTCCCTTTTAGAATGTTTCTTCCGACGATCATTTTGAAAAGACCGTAAAATTGGGGGTGGGAATTAGAGACAGTTAAAAAAAGCAATGCAAGTGATATAATGATGCCAAGATTGCAGACTCTGCAAGTGTGGCACATGTCTAAGTATCCTGGTGTCTTAGTTTCTCAAAAAGTAAAAAGAGCGTAGCTAGAGCTTCAAGTGTATTGAAGCACAAAGGGGTATTTTGAGCATTGGGTATTGAGCTATAGCTGCAGTTGCGCTGATTCTGTCATGGTTAACTCCCTGCCTTGCCAGGAAACATAGCTGCCAAGGTACAGCTGCACTTTCCCTCAGTTACCTCATATCTAACTCCTCCTCACTTACTCAGTTCTCGTAATGGGATTTTGTTGGCTCCCTGTTCTGAGGGAAACAACTGAGAAGAGTAAAGTCAGTGTCCTGAGGAACACTTGGAAGAGATCTTGAGCTTCACCATAACTGAAGGGGGAATGTAACTGAAGGAGAACCACCCCAAGATCCACTTAGGAACACGCTGCAAATGCTTTCCTAGTTAAAAGGAAGATGAGAACAGGATGAAAACCATCACCCAAAAGTAGACTTCTTAGGCCAAAGCAAGTCATTGGGAAGCATAATGTTCTTAAGCACTGTATCCTTAGCTTAAAGATTTCTTTCCATGATTTACATGGCAGATACATAGCCAGACCTTCTTGGGTGCACATCACTCAAGAACCATCACTTAGAAGAACTCAAAAACAAAAAATGACAATTAAAAAGATATGCTTCTTCTTTCTAGACATGGCAGGTGAATTGCATTGAACCTTATACTGAAGATTTCTTTCTTAAACTGAAAATAAATTATAAACTAAATTCATTTTATACAGAGTAAGCAGCAGTATCCTAGTGAGAATAAAACATTCAAGAAATGGTTTCATTTTGCTTTTCATACAAACAAGTCCTCAATACAGTCCTCAGTAATTCCCACATATACCCACCAATGCAGATATTACTGGAGTTGCTGACTCATAACAAATAAAATAAGGCAAAAGAAACCAGTATTCAGACAGTAGAACTTAAATTACAATATGATTTCACTCTCTTGCATTCTCCCCTATCACTTCTCTGGAGGAATAAAATTGTCATGTCATAAGGGCACTTACATGGCATGTGGAGAGGCCCATGGGTGAGAAATTGAAGACTTTGGCTGGTAACAAAATATAGTAAGCTGGCTGCCTACTACATAGCAAGTTTGGAAATGAAACTTGTAACCTTTTGTTGGTTACAGCCCTGAACAACAGCTGAGCTACAACCATGTGAGAAACCCTGCATTGGAATCAAATAGAAAGTGCTCCCAGATTCCTAGTAAAGAAAGAGTACAATGACATGTTTGATTCTTTAAACTGCAAAGGTTGTCACACAGCCACAGTAATTAACATTCTTCCTTTCACACAGAAATAACTGAGCCAATATTATAGTTTTAGCTAACATTAAACAAGGGGTTCATGACTATTTAACAAGGAAATCTGTTCCAAAATCTGAGAACAGTAAGACTTTTTAAAGTAGTACATGTGAAATTGTGTCATGACAGAGATAATAAACACCTACTGCTAAAATAATAAAAACACAGGGTTCTGAAGATTCAATGTCTATTCTCATGTGTCTAGAAAATTGAGAAACCCTCTAACACAAAAGGAAAAGAATAAAAAAATGCAAATTCTCTTCACTTCTAAATTCTAATACATGTTGTCAAAAATGTTTAAATTTTACACAGCAATTCTTTTAAAGCTCAATGGGTATAGCTTCTAAACAGTCCTTTTGAATTTGGAAGCAAGAATAGGGCTTCTATTGAGGTTGAGTGCTATTTATGATTATGGGATCTATAAATTTTTATTATATGTAGTAATAACATCATTAATCTCATTTTGGAACTCCTGACATTGTACTTTAGAAAACAAGGATGGACCTATTGAAGATGAGGGAACTAACAGAATATACTTTCGATGTGAACTACAGTAGCCCTGAAATAGATTTAATTAGTGAACTATAACACTCGTATCACAACATTATTGGGGGCAAAATTTATCTTCTTCTTATGTTGAGCCAAGAGATTAGAAAAGAGGAGCAATGGTCCCTCTTCGAAAGAGCAATAATAAATCGCCTTGTAAGTTGGCAGCTAGCCTGTTTTAAGATCTGTATCTCTCATCAGGGAGACGTAATTTTGGGCTTACATGCTATTCTCAGTAAGAAAAGAGAGACTATTAGAAGGGATGCTGAAATTGTCTTCCTACACACTCATGTTATTCCTGACAAAAAGACTTTCTACCTCTTTCTTCTCTGGAGAATCAGTGATTTATCTGGTGAACAAATTTCAAAAGTAAGAACTATTATATTAGTTACTTTTATGGTGTCTTGACAAAATATCTGATAGAAGCAACTTTGGAGAAGGAAGATTCATTTTGATTCATGCTTTTATAAGGTCTCGATCTATTATAGTCGGGAGAACATAGCTGTTGCAGTATGAGGTAGAGATGCAGAAGCAGGAGGCAGCAAGGTTCAACCACCAAGGACTTCACTATAACCTTCAAGGGTTACTCTAGTAATATCAGATATCCTGCATATAAGACATTTACATTACGATTCATAACAGTAGCAAAATTACAGTTATGAAGTAATAATTTTATGGTTGGGGGTCACCACAACATGAAGAATATTAAAGAGCCACAGCATTAGAAAGGGTAAAAACCACTGTCTTAAAGGATGTGTAGTTTACTGAACTAGTAACACTAGCTGAGAAACAAGTGTTTAAAACATACTAACACTCTTCATAGACACTGACTCTTGTTTCCAGGGGACAGGGTGTATTTTCTCTCAACATTCATGTGCCATCACGCCTAACCTGGATGGGGACATCTAATTCTGTGGTCCATTTACTAAGCTAATTTGGCTTTTACAATGTACTTTGATCAAATTAAAAACCCAATACTTTTATTTTCTACATACATTACTCTCTTGCTTATCTCTGAGTTTATTTAGAATGTAGAAGAGGAGAAAGGCATTACAGCCCCTCAGGGAAATTCATGCTTCTATCAAAATTCAAATAACTGAAAGGATTTGCTCTGAAATGTTCAAAGGTAATGATGCAAAATATCCTTTTAATTGTACACTTTTATCATGATCAACTTGATAAGTGATTCAAGCATTAAGAGAATGCTCCTTGAAGCATTGTTTTTGTAGCAAGAATAACATGGGCAAAGCTGTAATTAATGACGCTATCTATCCTGTGCTCAAAAGTCAGGCATATATGGCTTCTACTCCTAGTTTCAGAAAATTGTTTAATCTCATTTCAGCCTGTTTGTTCTTGTTTCTTCAACTTTATCTGCATAATGAGAAAAAGCAGCTGCTCTGGAGGGCTAATGAGTAGATAAATAGGATAACGTAAGCAAAATCAGGTCCAGTGTCTAATATTAGTGAGCACCCAAATGATGAAAGCTGGTATTATTAGAACATGAAGTTTATCTTGCTACGTGGCATAATAATTCATTAGTCACAAAACCTTACACCAGCTTTTACCCAGAGGGTTTTTTACATTATACATTTCTTGAAGCTATAATTTTCTTAAGATATTTTCACTCTCATGAACAATTTCATTTCCATCTAGGTTATGATTAGTGAGTATGTTACTTTTGGCAAGTGTCAAGGCATGTTCTTTCCCTCTACTTTAAATTCATGATGTGCCATTTCAAGCTAATTCAAACATTTAGTCAGCCTCCACCACTTAATTTGTATGGATTTTGGATCTAGGAGGCAAATGGGGTCAAGGAATGGGAGACCTTATGGATGTCACCATAAAACGTCTTTTAATGTGTTTAATATTAGGTTTGCTTGTAGAATGCCCATGGTGCACTTTAATGAATTCTAGTTTGTTGCCTTAGAAAAAGCTTACTATTTTAAAAATCCTAATCCCTAAGGATTTGGGGAAGAAGATTTCTTGGTTAAATTATCTTATTAACTGACCTATCGGTCATTGAGAAACCTGCTTTGAAAATGAAATGTTTATGATTTTGAACTTCTAAAATGGCTTTCTCTCCTCCTCAGTTTAGATCTACTTTTGTTAAGGTATTGAAGGATCCATATTCTGTATTTTGTGCCCAAGGGGATTCTTGCTCACTCAACTTTGCTAAGTGGCTCATATGTATTCCATAAGAAACTTTACTGGGCTCATATGTTTTCATTTTCCAGTGTTGCAGACTGAAATTTTTAGATTGTTCTCACCTTAGCACCTGTTCTTTTCCTTCCCATAGATCTCCACGTCTTTCTGTTATGGTCCACAAATCTTTAAGCAGCACAAAAAACTCCTAAGACTAGTTTATGTTTCACAGCTTTCCAGGGTCCCAAATGTAAACAGAATTTACTATAGAAGCTATATATGAAATTATATAGTGATAGAAAGTTTTACATTCAGTGTAACTATTTCAAAATGGCACCTGATAACAATCAAATATAGACAATATTTTAATTGAGCATCTTTTTACATTATTTTTAATTTCAAAAGCTACTATGTAGAATATAACTATAGATTCATTATTAATAAATGGACATTCTTAAGAAAACTAAAGGGAGCCATTGGAGGTAGCTTCAAAGGAAAGAGAATAGTAGAGCACAGATAATATAAAAATGGCAAACTAAATAATGAGGAAGAAATCATTAAGTGAGATGGGAACAGGAAGACAGGAAAGAGAAAGAAATACAAGAAGGGATAACTGAAACAAGTTTTTTTAAAGCCATATTGGAAAATACTATCTTAGAAGCCACTACATGTGTGTGTTTGTGTGTGTGTATGAGAGAAAGAGAGGACAGAGACAGAGATTGTGTGCGTGTGTGTGTGTGTGTGTGTGTGTGTGTGTGTGTGTGTGTGTAGACAGAGAGAGAGACAGAGAGACAGTGTTGGGCTTCATAAGGCTTGGTTATGAGGCCAAGTGTAATTTCCTGAGCCTAGCTTGAGTTTGGCGATCTGTCTTGGGACATGACTTCTACATATGAGTGACTCAGCTCAACCCGACCTAGAATTGCCTCTGCCTAGTATTTGCTGAGATGGCATCATCTCATTGGCCTGCTATCCTCACCCCATCCCTCGTCACCCCAACCTATATAAGTCCACTCCTGACGCAATAAAATGAGTTCCTGCTTTAACAAGACTCCCGGCTCAGTGTACTTCTCTCTAGTGAACAGGGGAGGTCTGGGCCATCGACACTCACCATCCTGCTCAGCACCAGGGAGAGACCAGCTGGACTGGTCCTGCCTTAGCCCTACCTGTCAGTCAGCCTGACAAGACAGAGAGACAGCAAGACAGAGACAGAAAGACAGGGAGAGAGAGTTTTAATGGAGTTATCTTGCAACAGAGAAACAATACCCCAACTAGACTCTCCATGCAAATTTTTATTTGTTATTCCCAGTACCAGGAATGTATTACCTCTTCTTGAATTGTTTACCAATAGTCCCATAGACCCATAAGCATTACGTGCTATTGTAATAATCTTTGTTTCCCTCTATAATTTGGTGACTATAACCCTACTCATGAAGACACCCTACACTTGAGCTAAACGACACAGAGAAATCAAAGTGTTACTGACCTGAAAGTTCCACCCTTACTGACTAGCTTTCGTAGTGCTAGAAGATTCTGCACATACCTCAAGGGAGAAAAGCAATCAACTCTACTATCCAATTGTGAACTCTGTGAGCAATGATAATGACCACCCTGGCAAGGTATGCCCTCTAGTGCACTAGTGGCATAAATGTTATTGGAACAACCAAACACATTCTGATTGGATGAAAGCCCTGTTCTGTAATATGAAACTCATACCTGATAATTCCTATTGGACCATGAACCTGTGGGGGTTCTGTTACTATTACTCTGCTAAAGGGACATGGTATTAAACTATCCCCTGAATAAATACCTTTACACACACATCGATTAGTGCATATCTTAGCCGTCATCAGTGAAACTTCTTTTTGCAGTAGATGATGAACCCCATCACTGGTAAACATGAGAAAAATAAAAGACTGTGGAATATTCAGACCAAAGGGGACATCTATATCTCTTTGTTCTCCTAATGTTTAGGGATCATCATGGGAAGTGGGGAGATTGTAAGAGTCAGAGGTAGTGGAAGACTGCTTTGGAAACTGTTTTCCCTGCATGACAGGGTCATTTTACACATGGACTCACAGTCGCTATGACTGTGTGCACAAGATTTGCACAAGATCAAGCCAACTACAGTGCCAACAGGGATAGATGAGGGACTTACAAAGTCCTACCACTAGCTGAAGAATTATTGACAATTGATGGCTTCTTTAAGGGGATGGGAAGTTCCAGATTGCTTGGGAAATAGTACCTTTGATGGGCAGCCTGTTCTCCAGTGGACGGTCCTATGCACATAATGGCAGCATGGAATGGACTCAGTAGAAATAGGAAATTGAAAGAGTAAATCAATGAGGCGAATATAGAAGGATTTGGGGGGTGGTAAATTTGATCAAATATATTATATATGATGGTATGCATTTCTCAGACAGCAAATAAAAATATAAAACAATAAGTAGGCATTCTTGTTTTAAGGAAAAAAACCAAGTGAAAGATATCCTCATTATCCATTAAGCCAAATACATGAGAGGAAGTACATTTGAATATCATAATCTCTCCCTTTCTTAAACTCTTTGATACATTTTAACATAGAACTGATTTTTATATTTCTTTGATAAAATAAACAAAATCCTTTCAAACTCCAATAACAATTCATTGCAGTAGATAAACATATTCATTGATAAGAAATAACTTTGAGAGAACAAGGATATAGTCAACATTTAAAGGAAGCTTTTGTCTCTGGTTTATCCTCCTCCTCTCTCTCTCTCTCTCTCTCTCTCTCTCTCTCTCTCTCTCTCTCTCTCTCCCTCCTCCTCCATCTCTTTCTTCCTCTTCTTTCTTTTACATAAATAGAGCTGAGAATGCTTACATAATGGTTTGCTTTATTGATAAGAGCTAAAATAAAGGGCTGGAGAGATGGCTCAAAGGTTAAGAGCACTGGCTGCTCTTCCAGAGGCCCTGGGTTCAATTCCCAGCACCCACATGGCAGTTCACAACCATCTATAACTCCAGATCCAGGGGAATCGACACCTTCACACAGATACACATGCAGGCAAAATACCAACGCACATAAAATAAAAATAAAAAATTATTTTTAAAAAAAGAGCTAAAATAAAGTAATGTCTGGTCTGTCATGTGATAACAGATTTTTTAAAATGGTACATGTACATATACATACAATTCATAATACTATTTTGCAATTAAAGGGATGAAACTCATTTGTGACAATATGACTTAGGACTAGATATCATTATGTTAAGCAAAATAAGCCAGACACATAAAGACTATTATTACAAAATCTCATGCATATCTGAAATATTTAAAAAATGATATCAAAATTTAATGGTGGTGAGCAGGGGCCTTTAGAGAATAAAGAGAAGATTTGGGGAAACTTAAGTGGCATTTAATTATGAATAAGAAGTTCTAGGGAGATACTTTATAGTATTCCCACATATTTCAAAAAGCTAGAAGAAAAGCAGTGTTTTAATTCTCTTTTTTCCATAAGAAGTGATATATTTGAAGAGTTGTAAGTTCAACCTGATTGTGTGTGAATAGAAATACCACATGATATATCTTTAATATATAAGCTTTCGTGATTTTGCATATGAGTTAAAAATAACTCTCACTGGGGCCTACAGAGATGGCTGGTGTTAAGAGTACAGGCTGCTTTTCTGGAGGATAGAGGTTCAATTCCCATTCTACAAAGTGACTCACAACCATAAAATACAACATGTAGAAAATAATAAACTTAAAAATAACTTTAATTAATAAAATGAATGTAAAGTCACAGGTAGCAACAACAGAGGGATGCTCCTCTTTCAAGTTCTGCTTTTTTTTTTTTTAACTAACTAGGTCATCTAGATACCAAGAACAGCAGGCTGTGTATAGAATACAGCTAACAATGAGAAAGAGTCTTCAGTGTGATCTTAATATTCCACTTACTGTGAGGATGCAAGCAAATAACGAACCCTCAGTTTATTTCCACTAGTTGAGGTAAAGATGTAATTTGTTACTCATTGGGTTAAAATTAAAGAAGGAAGTGTGTGGTGTCATTGGCACAGTGGCTGACATATAGTAATTGCTCAAGAAACATCATGTCTCAACATCATAGAAGGAAATGAACACTACTTACACAGTAAAAATTGTAACACAAATCTTAATTGGTATTATAATAAAAACCCATAGCCAGATATTGGGGTAAATGCTGAAAGATCAGAGAGACAAAGGAACAAGCCACAGCCAGCACCTCTTACCTCACCAACTCCTCAGCCTAAAAAGGCTTTCTAGCCAAAAGCCTCTAGCCGAAAGGGGTTCCTCAGCCGAAAAGGCTTCACCCCAAAAAAAAATCTCTAGCTGAATGGGATGCTTCTGCCAAAAAGCCTTTAGTTCCTGTCTCCTCACGCCTTCTATACCTTTCTCCACCCAGCCATCACTTCCTCAGATTAAAGGTGTGTGTGCTTCCCAGTACTGGGATTAAAGGTGTGTGCCTTCACTGCCTGGCTCTGTTTTCTATCCTAGACTGAGTCAATCTCATGTAGTCCAGGGTGGCTTTGAATCCACAGAGATCCAGAGGGATCTCTGCCTCATGAGCGCTAGGGTTAAAGGTGTGTGTCACCACTGCCTGGCCTCTCTGTTTAATCTAGTGGCTTGTTCTGTTCTCTGATCTTCAGGCAAATTTATTAGGGTACCCAATATATCACCACAAATAATTTCTGATAAATACACTGAAAAAAAAACTGCATGGGTTGTCTAGTTTAGCCTTATCTAGAAATTCTTTTTTTCTGGTTTAATTTACACTTAGCCTCTATCTACTCAGAAAGCTTGAATATGTACAATGAATTTTTCCTTATATTTCATTTCCTATTACATTCTGTGGCTAACACGGCAGGTCTTTAATCTAAGATTTTCATGCTTCAAGCAATTTAATATATTAGTTGAGACAAGATTTAAAAACAACTAATGCTGCAACACAGACAAGCTTAGATCAAGGTTTTCATTTCACACAATACGGGGATGTGTTTTCATCAGACCGTTTTCAACCGAAAGTAAACTCCAAAGCATACTGACTTATTGTCAAACTCCTCTAACAGATTCCCCAATACAAATTCAATCTGTGCTCTGTTTTTGAAGCTAATCAAAGGTTCTCTCATTTTTCCACCAGTGTTTTAAATTTTTTCTTTTCTTTTCTTTTCTTTTTTTTATTTCTAACTATGTTTTACTTTGCAAGATCTTGGGTCCCATGTGGTTTTTTTTTTTCTTCTTCATCTAATCCAAGTTTTCCTTCTTCCACGTGGATCTGACATCTCCTTTTAACTTCAGCATTTCTTGTCTCTTCAAACGGGAATCATTTCGCTTCAAAAAAGAAGCTTTTCTGTGTATTTTTCTTTCTCATTGTTCAATGCTGAGCACACCACTCCTGTCACTGTTCCCAGAAGATTCCTTCACTTCCCTGTTCTCTGACTTCTGAACACAAGCAATTACTTCGTGTAGTACTCAGCTATCATTGTAAGCTTTTAACACTGTAGACATGGATCCTTTCTTCTCTAATTTCTTTGACTTTTTTTTCAATCTCCCACTAATTGTCTTCACTTTATATTTCTGGGAACTTCATTTGGATTTCCAATTATGCTCTTAGTTTATGGGGTTTAGTATTGTTGGCTAGATTCAAGTTTGCCTGATTATTTGAATATAATGACCTCACTGTAGAATCACAGCCTGTCTTGGGTGACACAGATATCTGGTAATGATGAGGAAGCAGCTGAAACTTTCAGGATAGCTAGGCATTGCTCATGGCTGCCCAACTCTGGACTTCCAGTTATGTTAAGAAACAAAACCCTTAAAGGCTTTAACTATACTTTTGCAGGTTGGATATTCCTCCTTCACCAGAAGGCATTGTTATCCTCTCTTTTAACAAATGTCAAAGTGACTCTGAGAAGCTGGTGTGCCCAAGGGAAGAAATTTGCTATGTGGCATAGTGGTGAGGCTCATTAATAACTGCAAAGCCTGACTTCCATATAAGCCTCTATTTAGTTTTCCAGATGATAATTTTGGCAGCAACAAAACTCTACATACAGGTTGAAACATTTTGTAGATAGTAGTCCTTCTTTCTGCTCTATTTTAAGTTGTTTCTTGATCTTTTTTTTTTTTTTAGTAACTTGGCTAAGTAGGGAGTGATGGCAATGACTTTGTTTCTCTTTGTTTGTTGTTGATCTGAACTAAAATAAAGACAATGCAGAATCCCAGTCGCCTAAAGTCATGCTGCTTATTCTGGAACCTGCCCATAAGTGAATATTTTGAAACAAAAGGTGGACATAACTACTGCAGATAAGGCATGCTATACAAAATACTGTAAACTAATTGTCTGCAGCCCAAACGTTGATTTTCCCTCTTAAAAATTCTGCCCCAATTCCAGTCTTCTGAAAAACAATTAACCTGTCAAGTATAGGCCTTCTCATTCAGAATTTGGACCATATCCTGCCATTGATATTTATTTTAATCTCCTATTGATTTCTGTGGGAAATCTTCACGGAGAGTGAGGGCAGGATACAACCTTAAAGGAATTTCTGCAAAGAAGGTTCCTGCTTTCATCTCTTTGTGTTTGATTTTTATGAAGTTGAGGTCATGACGCCGTGTATCTAAAAATAGCTTCACAGACTCAACCTCTGATGAAGTCTTCTATTTCTGCATGCAGGCTGCAAGGTCAATGAGAGGGCTAAAGTCTCACAAGGAACAACTGCATGGTAAATAATGTTTACTCTCATGGTTTCGGTCAGTTTTCTCAAAAAAAATGAAAGAAAAAACTGCTTGTGTATCTTTTGGAAATGTGACTTTAACTTTTTTATCAAATGGTTACCAATCACTAGATTTGATTATAAAATGTCTATCTGGGCTGTGAATAAAATATAAGGTCTAAATTAGTATAGTCACTTAAAGTTACAGTGTTTCCACCTGTGTAATTATGATCTTGAACTTTTTGTTGTTGTTTTGGAAGATGTCAAGTTTTTTTTTTTTTTTTCAAAAAGCAGGCTAGATACAATTAACCACCTTAAACTTCTGTAGCTCAGGAGGATTCTCCTCCACTCCATCTATCTCAGTATCCTAGAATCTTGGGCTCTCACTGCAGGTTTTTGTTTGTTTATTTTGACTTGAGATAAGGTCTTATTACATAGCCTTGGCTGGCCTGGAGCTCACTATGTAGACCAAGCTGAACTCAAACCTAGATAGATCTCCTTGCCAATGCCTCTTGAATATTGAGATTAAAAGTGTGTACCATCATGCCTGGCTGTTTTTGTATGTGTATTTTCCTTATCCCCTTTCCAAGTGTTTCTGGATTGAAGAGTCAAGTTGACAAATCAAGAATAAAAAAATAAATATCAAAAAGGCAAAGTAGAAATGTACACACACACACACACACACACACACACACACACACACAAGTAGTTTTCCTCTGAAGAATAAATTCTCCTGTCTGTTACAAATGCTACAGATCAACCTTATGCCTGTATATTTAACTACCTAAATTGGTTGTATACATGGTGTGGCAGGAGTAGAATTCAGTGTCTTACTGATTGCTCTTGCACCAGGGTCCCCACTGATGACTGACAAGGCTCTGGTCGTCTTCTCTACCTATGTCAGAATTTCATTCTCGAGTAGACAGTGATCTGGAGCTCCCTATTGGAGTAGCAGAGACGGCAACAAGCATGCATCACCTCCTGCAGTGATCTTGCTTCCTTGTCATTCACTATAATTATTTTCAATCCTATCTCCAGGCCAGCATCTACTTTCTGGAGATCTCAAGACAGGCCTTCAGAGGGTAGTTCTCCTGAGAGGGTTACAAAAGCCTTTTTTTTTTCCTACTCAGGTTGTCCTACTTTCTTATATCAAGATGTATTGCAGGTTTCCATATGCATTATGAGCTATGTGAGCCTGTTTTCTATTTCTAGCCTATGTCTAGTTGTTGTTGTTATAGTAGGAAAAAGCTAAGGAAAATAAGTGCAAAACTCATAATGAGATTTTGACCTACTTACTAATTACCTCAAAGTCCAAGTAAGAAATAAAGCACTGCACATGTCAGAAAGAATGACATAGATTACTGATACTCTTAAATAACTACAAATGAAGCAAATGCTGAGGTCTAGTCCAGAGGCCTTTTATTTGTCAATCTGGACATAGAGAAACCCTGTCTCAAAAGGACCAAAAAAAAAAAGCTCATGGGAGTGGTGGTAGGTCTCTGTACCTGAGGAAATTTTTATCTGGGTGGTGTTATTGTCCATATGTTAAACATAATAGGAACTATCATAGGTTTCATGATATTGTTAGCGTAGTGGCCTGTGTGATGTTCTGAGCATTCATGAGATAGACTTTTCCCTGAAGAATGGCAGGAAAGACCAAACTGGGAAGTTGGTATAGTCTTGTGGCTCCCCAATGAAGGTGTACTATTTTCTCTATCAAAGGAAGAATAAACCTCTGCTGCTGTCAGCTTTGGAAAACAGAAGTAAAAGCATTTGTCAAATCAGTGCCTACTCACCAAGTTCTGCATTTTGTACCAATGAAGAAACTACATTTTGTGCAAAATTGTGATATTAAGTTCCCACTTACTTAAACTTTTGAGAGTATATTCCATTCTGTATGCTAAATTCGACTTTTGATATAGCCAAGCTGACTAATTGACTATTAAATGGATAAGTGTTTCTACTCATACATTTTTAAGTCTTTAATGATACTGAAAACTTCTATGACATGAACAGCCATCTGATCCTGCTTTTCAGGAGCTTTCATGTGAGCCAGAGGTGGGGGTCCATTCCTGAAATACCAGCCCTCGATAGGCTACCCAGGAAACACAAGACCAACCTGGGATGTACAGTATAATCCTGTTACAAAAACAAAAGGAAACATGACAAAGATTGGTCCCCTACTCAACTCTCATCAGAGAAGCTTTTTCTTTAAGTAGATGGGAATTAACACAGAGACCCACAACTGGACAATGTTCAGAGAATGAAAGACTTTTGAATACTCGGTCCTAAATGGGTTGTCTTCATCAAAACCTTCCCTTCAAGGCTCAGGGGTCTATGTGGAAGAAAGATTGTAAGATCCAGAGGTAACAGATGATTCCAAAGGAATGATGCCTTCCAGACATAACAGGACTAATGCACATATAAACTTACAAATGCACAAAACCTGTACACGTTCCAGCCAGATGGGGTCCTAGCACTGAGAGGAAGAAGTGGACATGGTGTCACATGCTTCACTAAGAAGCTATTTGTAATTGCTGCCTTCAAAGGAAAAAAATCAATTTTATCCCATGGAGTGTCATTGGGTATAACAATCATACTCCGAGGCAGGCTCTGTGTCCAGAACTAGTTGGCAAACAAAACACATTTCATGTTTTATTTTGCATTTTTCTGTGTGTAGGCCTGTTATGCTTTGTCATTTTTTTTGTCTTATTGCTTTTTTGTTTGATTTGATTTTTGTTTTGGGGGGTTTTTCTTGGGAGAGAGAGAGAACATGAAGTTGAGTGGGTAGGGATGTGGGAAGATTCTGGAAGGAGTTTGGGGGGGCATGATCCAAACATACTGCATGAAAAAAGTTAAATAAAAAAGCAGAAACAAACAAAAATAATACAGAAGTTTCCATTGATACTGAACAGAAACTCATTTCAGCATTTTACATATACAGCATTCCCTTTTCTTACCATGTAACTGTCAAGGAGCCAAGGTCTTTATCTGTTGTTCCAAAAAATTATAGTTGTTTATTATTATTATTACCATCATCATCATCATCATCATCATTACTTGTGGTAGATATGTCTTGCAAAGTTGACTCAACATTGATTCAGCAAGTATTGGACTATCCTTGAAGAAATATGAGCATATTTATAAATATCTTACTTAGATTATAATATTAAATCTAAAATTTCAAGCACGGTGGTAGTGTCTGTTTTCTTTGTTCATAAAAGAAAAAAAATGTAACAAAATAAAAAAAATGATTGAAATGTTAAGTGAGGAGTGTTGGGGAGATTTTTCAGGGAGTAAGTGGCTTGCTGCCCAGCTCAAAGATTTGAACTTAAATACCAGCATCCAAATAAAAAGCCTGGCATGGTGGCATGACCCTGTAACCTCAGTGCTGGTAGAGAAAAGGGAATCCGGGGAGCTTGTTGAAAAACCAATACAGCCTAAGCAGTGAGCTCCAGGCTGGAGAGATACATAAGCTGGAGAGAGCAGCATAGGAAGACACTTGGTATCAGCCTGTCTTCCACACACAAAGCTACATGCACCCACCTCTGACACACATTTGCACACACATGCATATAACACACACACACACACACACACACACACACACACACACTTTTTAAATGCTAAATAACTTAACTAAGGATGCCCATTTACAGGCTGCATATTTGTGGTTTAAAGCTCACACAACTTGCCCCGGTATTGGAGTGTCTTACATAAAACTAGATTGCCTCCTGCCATTTCTAGCCACTGTCAACTCATATGAAATTTGTGATTTTGCAGCACGTATGTTTTGGATTTCCTCTAGAGTCCTGGATCACAATTCTCTTCCTGAGCTATGTCATAGGAACTACAATGTCGTTTTCTTCAAAGTTAGTCATAGAAATGCTAATGTGAGAGTAAAGCAAAATACTTTCCTTATTCCAGGGAATCCTGCCCCACACCTGGGAGACTCCTAGAGCTCTGTACAGAGAGGCCAAGAAGGACCTGAGTAGAATTGTCTTGTTGCTATTGAGTTTCTCCATGAAATACAGTCTGCAATGAATTTTCCATAAAAAATCCTTAGGGTAAAGTTCTAAGAGCTTCTAAGGACTGTATATATAGCAGGACCTGGAGGATGGAGCACAGGATTGGCTTGTCAGCCTTGTTCATCTCCTCTGGTACTTCATCCTATACAACTTCCCATTGCATTCTTCTGTAATATCATAAATAATAACCTGTAAATGTCTGCCCCTGAGATTCCACGAGTCACTTGAGAAAATTCATCAAATATTTACTGGCAGTTGTGGCAATTTCAATTTATAGTTGGTATTGAGAAGTATTTTAAAAGCAACCCAAAGCTTGTGACTGTCATTTGGGTAGGGGAAGCTGGCTTCTTCCAGACTGAGTCTACATCTTTGATATCTAATGATGTTTCTGGGTGGATAATGTCCAAATCGAGTTCTATTATAGACCCATAAGCTGTGTTGTGGTTGCTTAGTAGTAGAAACTGATATTGACTTTGGCATTGGTTTTCATAGATACACAATCCTGAAACTAGGAGGCAAGTCCAGGAAATGTCTTTGTAAATTCCACCAGTATAGAATTTAGAGTTAGAAATACATCTAGAAAGTAGGAAATTTTATACATATATGAATATAGAGACCAACTACTTTCAGTAACTGGGGGAATACTCATATGCTTGATTGTAGCCTTTTAGTCAAACAAAATGCCCGGCCTGCACTGGGTCCACTCTTGGTAGACTTAAAGTCATTTGAATTCCATACCTCAGGAATTCATTGAAAGAATGTATTGGATAATAGTATTGTCAGACAAATAAGGGTCCAGATTCCAAGAATGTACACTGCAGTCTTCTGAAATAGCATTATTGGAAATTTCCCAGGCATGAAATCAATAGCAAGTATATGATCCCCTCTGACCTTCTGAACTCTTCAGTACCCTAGATGTATCTTAAAAGACCCCATATCTGAGCCTGTGTTACTCCAGATTTCAAGATTGGGGATCTTTAAGTTGTATGATAAGAAAATGCTTGTTCATCTTATAACATGATCAAAGTCTGGCCCCAAATGTTTTTGTAGAAAAGCAAGGTACACTCTTGGCCTCCAAGTTACTTTCTTGGTGTTTCAGGAGCTCAAGATAATAATGAAAGCCAAGTCCAATCTCTTGGACTCTACTGTCTCGGCAGTCTGCCCGCTTTGATTGCTATAAACATGCAGCTATACACACTTCTGCAGAGATGTGAAGTAGGGGGCCAGAGATATAGTTCAGTATATCAGGACACTTGCTGCTAAGACTGATGACCCCAGTTTAATAACCAGAACCCTCATTGTGAAAGGATAGAACCAGCTCGTACAAGTTGTTCTCTAATCCTCTGACCTTCAAATAAACACACACACACACACACACACACACACACACACACACACACACACACACTACGTAAATAAATATTTTAAAATGAAATGATGATTTGCAGTAAACTGACTACCAGGAATCAGTTTTAGGTGTGTTAAAGTTGTCCTTTTGCCGTAAGGACTTTGTTAATACTTTTTGCAAGGTTATTCTTTAAAGTAACCATAGAGCCTTTGAGAACTCCTCATAGAAGGATTCTTAGACCATTATTAAGCAGCTATTGAAATCTTTTGTATGTCTCTAGTCTCCTTCCCTACAGAAGGCTCTGGGAATTTAATGAGAGGTTACAGGATTATTGTGTCTCAAGCAGATATATCACCTGACCTGTCCTTTCTCAGATGTACAAATCAAGTCAGGCAGTAATGGGCTCACCATCTGTTTTCACCACAGGAACCCCAAGTTATCTAACTAGCACCAATAGGTCTTACAGACCTCTTTGATTATCACATGGTGCCTGCTGCCAATCATTGCAATCACATGCATCTTACTCCTGATGACTGAGTGTGATCACTTGGTTTCTGTCACCCCAGGAACTTCCATTACCCATTGAAATTAGGGAGTATTTTCACTTGCAACATCTTCCTGCAGCTTCGACTGCAATCAGTCAGGAGAGGTCACTGCTCTCAGCAGTATAGTTACCATGGCAGTGATGGATGGATGCTCTTTCTTCATAACTTTCTCGGGATCAAAGTGCAGTGAGGAGAAGCCAGCCACCCATGTTAAATATACTCTGTTTTACCTACTGATGTTTTGGGGCTCCTCTACTGATGTAACTCCAAATGGTTTGTCTTCTCGGTGTGATTTAGCAAGAGCTGGTTGACACCAAACAATTATAATTACTTCCAGCTGTTGAGGTCATGTCAGATCTAGAATTCTGGCACTCATATGGATAAATTTAACCCAATCTAAATCCATGCTTTTCCCTCTTTGCCAGATAAATTTCCCTCAAGTCCCGATAAATTCCCCAAAATTTTTGCTGGTATGAATTTGAAAGCCGTTTTAATTTCTTTGGTGGGTAAGTCACATCCTTCTAGTCATTACTGTAAGTTCTCCTCCCCATCTTCTCTCCTACTCCTAGGCAATGACTGGATATAATATAGTTGTAGATCTCTTTCAGCTCGGTGTGATAGGGTTAACTGCTTCCTATTGAAATGAAATCCCCTGCAGCCAGTGGGATTCTGCATCTTTAAGCAAGATATAAGGGCCTTGTATAAAGTGGAAATGTTTTTTCTTTCAACTAATAGGGAAAGTTCAATGGGGTTAGGATACCTGAACTGCTTTTATCTCTAGATACTTCCCTTTTCAAGTCTAGTTAGAAGTTCCATTATTATTAGCTATTGACCTAATATTCCCACAACCATTTTGTTAAATCCATAAATTCAACATTTGTGCAAATTGGCAATAAAAAATTATGTATAGTATATTGTAGTGTGTATGTGCAAGAAATAAAAACCTGCAGAACCCTAGTTCACACAATTTCTTATATATGTAGAATTGTGAGCCTCAGAGTCATATAATCACACAAAGCAGGCATGCCAAAACCCACATCATCAGAACATTTCTATTCCCCCCCTTTTTTCACAGTGATATCTATATTCTAAAACTATTTCACCTCAGGGCTCTAGGAAAGATGTCAATTGTAACAAACACAGATAAAGTGGGAGAAATAAAGTATGTCTCCTCAGACTCTTTATGTATGCCATGTGGACGTGTTGGATAACATGCCTTAGCAATCATGGATTCTGCTTAACTTGTCTTGTGCATTTGAACCATCACTCTGCAGTAGGAATTTCTGATTTTTCTCTGGATCTTTTACTTTGTTTTGGCTGAGTTAGGATAAGTTCTTTTAAGGCAGGCATGTGGCTTTACAACTCTTCACTGTCGTCCTTCTTCTATTCCCTGGTTCTCAAAATCTATGGGTAAAGTAAGTGAGAAAAACTACTGCTTAGAAATATACACTGTAGCAATGAAAACCAGAAAGAGCCTGGATGGTCTATTAGTGAATAACTTCCAATCTTACAATGTACAATCTCTTGGTATAGCATCATCCAAGTTAACTATCCCTTGGTACAATTTTGGTAGGCTTATTTTCCTTTTGCATCTCATGGTCTAAGAGTCTTCTTAGTGGCCAAAGCTTAGATGTGATTGAAAAAGAAGGAAATAAGTTTATTTTTAATCTAAATGTTTCAACTGCTTACTCTATGTAAATGAAGTCACCCTTTCTGGGATGCTTTCAGCAAATGAGAAGGTGATTGCATACAAGAGACCTATTAAGATGAAAGTGCTAAGAATATGTATATCCTGATTCTGGCCTTGGCCAGCTATATATCCTCCTCATAATGCCCAGTGTGCACACTCCTGGCAGAGTAGGAAGTGCGGTACTTTCTTAATAGCTGCACTTTGTGCCAAAGTTAAACTCCAGTGAGTTAGGTCGAATCATGTGGTTGTACTTTATTTTTCCCACATTTGCCAAGATCTACATACTCCTGAACAAAAGGACCTCTAAGGCCTACTCCTTTTTTTCTTATCCAAATCTTAAACCCAAGTCTCTAAAGTGACATAATAGTGAAGTGCAAAGCCACACTTGCTTAGACCAGAAACAGAGAGGATGCTTGCTCTGCAGGTAAGCTGCTATGGCCTTTGCAAACATGACCAATTACTGCCCTGGCATCCAGACAATTCAAAACCTTGTCTTCCCTCAGATAAAGAGGAGTGGGAAAAGAAATGGGTTTCTCTCCACAGGTTCAGCACAGCTCAGTTCACAAGACACATTATCTCTATCCTGAGTGCAGGAAGCCAGAGACTTACAGTAATTAACATGATTTGGTTTGGATAGTGCCTCCTTTCTGCAACATTCCATACCCCCAAATAACAAAGGAGGTGTGGATTCAGGGATTCAGGATTCCAGTCATAAGCTATTTTCTTCTATACTTGGACACATGTAAACAGGAGACAGAAATTTCCATTGAAGTGCATATAAAATACATTGATATGTATGTGGAAGTACAATATCAACGCTTAAGACAAAAGTTAAATGCATGCAGTTCTTAAAACCAACACTCCTCTAATCTCCTTCAAATTAACGTCATTGTTAGGTGGTTGGGGTATTTGGGAAGAAGACAATGCCTTGCTTTAGAATTTCTGTGAGAAACAGATGCTATAATTACGATGGAAGAACAAGTGGTCGATGTGAGATCTTGAAGAAGAGTGGTAAAGGCTCACAGAGACGTGACATGGAAGCAGAGTATCCTAATACGGGTACTTCCCAGCAGGTTACGGTTGGAGAGGTAGAGAAGCGATTCTGCCCATAGGTGAGACACTTGGGTCTTCACCATGGGAAACATGATCCATCACTGCCTGGGGACTATCTCGGGAGACAGGGAGGGAAGGTGTGCAGATTCTCATACTGAGGAATACCAGAGAAAAGTCTCGGGACTAAGGCCTCAGAAGACCGTATTTAGAAGACTTAGGCAGGCTGAGAACCCATGCCACAAACCTGTAAACTTTTGGTAAGGTTACTCTGGATTAACTAATACCCTTGACCAAAAGAACATTACCTTAGAGGCTAACCAGTCCTTTTTGGTAACTTTTATACAATTTCTGATGTCCATGTAAGACTACACATGTGTATTTTAATCTACAGAATAGAAATAGTACTATCTCTTTATATATAAATCTTACTCAGTGTCTTAAGGTGTGTCCTCATCCTTCATGGAAACATTTCAAAGGGAGGTAATGAAGACTGTGCTTGAGTTACACCTACATTGTTATGCTGTCAGTCTGGCAATCTGCCACACTTCATGCCCGTTTCCTGGAGAGGGAGCATTGCATAATATTTATTGAAAGTTGATTAGGTCCCAGGCATTGTTTTAAGTGTGTAAATGTTTTAAATCACAAAATCCTAAAAATAATCCTGTCAAATCAACATTATTATTATTACTATGGTTTGTTTACAGAGGAGGAAATATGGGGTATAAGCACACACGCGCAAGCCCCTTTCTCTCCTCTCTCTCTCTCTCTCTCTCTCTCTCTTTCTCTCTCTCTCTCTCTCTCTCTCTCTCTCTCTCTCTCTCTCTCTCTCTCTCTCTGTGTGTGTGTGTGTGTGTGTGTGTGTGTGTGTGTGTGTGTGCTCAGCCTTTCTTTATGCACGAGCCACAGAGACTCTGTCCTTCCCTGTGACTTAGAAAAACCAGCCTTTCATGACTGTATTTGTGCAGACTGGCTCCGCTTTGGTCATTTGGTCCTCTCCATTACATTCTCTTTATATCAGAAAAGGTGATCAGTACTCACTCTCTTTTTACTGACTTTGTTTTTGTTTTTTTTCTTGGGGTGGGTGCATGCCTTTAATCCCAACACTTGGGAGGCAGAGCCAGGCAGATTTCTGTGAGTTCGAGGCCAGCCTGGTCTACAGAGTGAGTTCCAGGACAGGCTCCAAAAGCTACACAGAGAAATCCTGAAAAGAAAAAAAAAAAAAAAAAAAAAAAGAGAGAGAGAGAGTGAGAGAGTATCTGGAACAGAGGTGACCCAAGCTCATCCTCTCTGTAGAGAAACCCATTCCCTTCAGTCCAAGCTCAGATATCCAGTCTGAAAGATGTGTGTGTGTCTTCTTCTTTTTTCTTTTTGCTTCATTATTAAGAAATTTTCTATTCACTTTACATACCAACCACAGATCTCCCGCCTCTTCCTGCTACCCTGTCATCATAGAGCCTTCATCCAGTTACTGATGAAAGCAGATGCAGAGATCCAGGAATCCAATCAATGAATGAGAGGAAGGATTCTGTGGGTAGGGGACGTTGAGATCATGATGGGAAAACGTGCAGAGACAACCACCCACACTAGTGGAAACCCATGAACTGTGGACCAATAGCCGTGGAGCTCCAATAGGACTGGACTAGGCCCTCTGGATGCATGTGTGTGTGTGTGTGTGTGTGTGTGTGTGTGTGTGTGTGTGTGTGTGTGTTTTAATGCTGCACCATTCCACAGCTTCTGGCCTGGACAGTTCCACTAGTCTTCTGCCTGTCCTGCAGCTCAGGAGAAAGCCTTAAGCAATCCTTTTGTTCAGAAACTCACCAGACTGTGACCTTCCCAGCTTAAAAGATAACCAGTTGTTCCCTACAAGAGCATCCATGACTTTCAGGTGGCACCAAGAGTCCTGCACTTCCTGTCTGTAACTTCCTGCCTGCTGTCCCCACACTGTGGACACTGGCTTGACCTTAGTGGCTGCTAACTTTCCACACCTTGTGTCTCTATTAGATCAAGCTTTTTTCCTTGGATAGCCCTTCCTCCCAGAATTGGTAGAACCTTCTTTATATGTTGTTTTCAAGACAATCTCACTATATAATCCAAGCTGGCTTTGTACTCAAAATTATTCTCCTGCCTCCATGCTGGGAATAAAGGCATGTGCCCCCATACTTTTCTTCTTCCTTAGGACCTTTAGGACCTTCCATCCCCTCTGTCCATCACATTTGAGACAGAGTCTCATGTATCCTAGGCTGGCCTCAAATTCACTATATATTCGAGAGTGACCCTGAACTTGTGATCCTCCTGTTTTTACATCCTAAATGTTGGGATGCAGGTATGTGCTGTGGGAGATGGGTTTACGTATTGCTGGGATCGAACCCAGGGCCTCCTGCACGTGAGGCAAGTGTTCAGCCAACCGAGCTACATCTGGCCCGCCCTCCTTAGATCTTAATTTGAACAGTTGTTTGTGCACCTTTTCCAGTCATGGAGCTTTCTCTTGGCTCTGTGCTCCCTGGAGGAAGAACAAATAGTCATCGCGGTCCTTTGGCACCTGACAGGACTCCTTGGTGGCACTCTGTCCTAGAGTGGGCTACAGATAGACATAAGGGTCCTCCGCTCCAGTTAGAGGCTGTCCTTGGAGTCAGAGTAGGCTCAGAGGAAGTGGGCCTGAGCTGCTGCCCCAAAGGAGAAGCATTCTTTCCTTCTCACTTCCTCCCTGGTCCTGGTGCCCATATAGCTGTTGAGACTATGGTATGTGCTAGCTGGCAGGTGGGATTCTTAGCTACTCTGAGTTGCAGGTACAGCTGGAGGCAGATGTACCTTTAAAAGCAGCAGGTCCTGGACTCAGATGAGCTTAGCTACTTCAGAAGCTGTGGCAAGACACACAGACCTGAACCACCACAGGGAGGGTTCTGCATCAGAAGAACTTCCTGGGAACTTCATCTGTCTGTTGGGCTGGGGCAGGGCTTTTGTGAAAGCGGGTTATGCTCAGAGGTGTCTGGGCCCTTCCTTGAGTCCAGAGGCAGATTCACTTGAAGGCAAAGCTGCATCCTAGCTTCAGGCCTTCTGAGCTCCAGGCTCTTCTCAGGGCCTCATCTTGTGTTCCAGGACTCAGAGCCTGCCTGAACCATTATCCCGGCACCAGGGAAGCTGAGGCAGGAGATCAGTTCAAGACCATCTTCAACTACATGGTGAGTCCAAGGCTGGCTCTGGCTATACGAGACCTCATCTTTCTTTCATTCTTTATGTCCGACTCACTCCATGCCTCCGTGGCATCTCCCCTTCACCTTGATTTGGTTTTGGTTTTTAAACATGTTCCACATTGGGTCTTTCTGTTCTGTGGCAATGATAAAAAAGTCAGCAGAAGATTACACGCCTCCTCCAACGGATCTTAGAATGCATGCTGCTGCTATCTTAGGGCATTGCATTTAGATGGTCAGAGAGGTAGAGCATTTACCAAATTGCTCTGTTTCTTAAGGATAAATCAATCCTCAGGATTATGATTAGTTTGGAGGATTCATGGGAAATGATTATTACAAATCCTTGCCTCCAAAGAAAGATAATTAGTGCAAGAAGTAATAAACTAATATAAAATGTCTTTAAACTATTACATAATTTAAAAATATCACCAATAACATACATAGAATTACTCATTAGTTATCAAATGTCCTTTATATTTTAGAAAAGTGAAGTTGGAAGTTTACAAGCCTAATTTAAAATACATAAAATCATATCTACTAATCTATTTCTATAATCTAATAGTAAAATGTTTAAACATTTTGGGAGATGTCAAATATTTTCAAATTTCAAAATATTTTTGCAAATATATTTTGAAATAACAAATACTGTCATTTCAATTCTGAATTTTTTTATTCTTCTCATTTTAGACTAAGGAGACATTAAAATTGGTGATATTCTTGACTGTTTTTAACAAAGCAAGAAAGTTTTAAAAGTTTCTACAGTTGCCAGGTGGTGGTGGCGCACGCCTTTATCCCCAGCACTCGGGAGGCAGAGCCAGGTGGATCTCTGTGAGTTCTAGGTCAGCCTGGTCTACAGAGTGAGATCCAGGACAGGCACCAAAACTACACAGAGAAACCCTGTCTCAATAAAACAAAACAAACAAAGCTTCTACAGTTATAGAAGAGCAGCAATAGAGAATTTTAAATTTGGTTTCTGTTTTCTAACCAGTGACTGGAATCAAAGTTCTGTGCACTTAGGAGAAGGTAATGTTCCAATAATGATTGGTAAAATTTTTCTTGGATGGAATGAAGTAACAAATCGTTAAATATTGCAAAACTTACAAATTTAGAATACATAGACTGTTCTTTTTTTTTAGCAATTTCATTCAGAGATCCTCTCAGAAATGTACAGGAAAGACTGCATGATAGTGACCAAGTTTCCAGCTGCAAACGGTTGGCGGATCAGTGTACAGGCTGGATTCATTTTCATGACTGTCTTTAGTGTAGCTCAACTTTTCAAAATTGCCAGCAATTCTTCAGCTGCTCACCAATTATAAGCTGTAAATTATCATTTGTAAGGTATAAAATGCTGCCATTGCCTTTTTTCTGTGTATGTGTGTACATGCGTACAAGATCTCATTTAGCACAGGCTATCTTGAAAACCCACTATATAGCCAAGACTGACTTGTATTCCTAATCTTCCTGCCTCTACTTTCCCCATGCTGAGATTATAGACATGATCCAGCACACTCTGTCATACTTCGTTCTATTTCTAGTAAATATTTTGTTTTTCGTTTCAATTTTACTACTCATCAGAATATTTTCTGATATTTAAGATAATAAATACACTTAAAACATGTTATTAATAATAATGATTTTTAGGAGGCAGATGCAGTTTAGAAGACTTGAATAACCAAATATAACTCTCCAAATCCCAAGACAATGAGCCAGCCACACCAAGGAATGTTTACCAGTGTATCTAGACACAGTCAGCAGCCTCCACCTACCAGTGTTTGACAGCCGTGGGTGAATACATGGGCCAATGGACAGAAGGAAATGAAACCTGATAACCAGACAGATTTTATAACCCTTGCAAGCAAGAATGTGGGAAGGAATGCAAGGAGAAAGAAAGATCACTCCCGCATCCACTTTGATCATGCTGTAATTATTGCGGCCTATGCCTCATATACTGTTTAGTTTATTTTTTATACCCAGAGGACAAAAAGAGATCTTGTAGTGTTATATTCTGTTCATAGAAGATATCAAAACCTCAGTAATTCATCTACAAACTAGTGACATGTACAGAAAAAGCTAACTTGTTTTCTTCTTGATGATTCTTCTCAATAAAACTAAATTGACTCATCTATCTGTCTGCATTGCTTAGCATTTCAGTATTCCAATCATTTCACATTCATTTTAGTTAGGGTTTCTTGGGGTGAGAGATAACTTATATATTTCCTTTTGCCTTTATTAATTTGTAAAATATTATATAGTTCTGAAGCCAAGATAAAAATATAATTATATTTAGAGTACTTTTGCTGCTAGCCCAGCCTCTGCTCCCTGTTCACACCCTCTCCATATTGAGAGAACTCCCCTTTGCTTTTTGATTAGCCTTCCATTATTTCTTTCCGACAGTATGAGCAAGTATATGCATAAACACAGAGAGATGTGTCTATCTGCACATATACAACACGATTCTTTTGTGAACACTTGTGAAGCTTGCGCGCACCCTATGGCTGTACATGGCACTCTATAAAGAGATACATTTCGTTCCACTTTTATAACTGTGTGGATGCGTCATAATGTATCCCATGCATTTCCTAGTAGGGACATTTGAGTTGTTTCTGGTATTTGCTATTACAAATATTGCTGCAAGGAATGATCTATTAAGATAGGACATTTTGTTAGTTTTCTGCCAGTTCTACACAACTTACTTTAAAGAGTAAAACCACAGCTAGCATATAATCCATGCAGTTTGCAATTTATCTGTGATGATGATCTTTGCACACCTAGAGGGGATATTTCATGATTCAACGCAGGTCCGTCATGAGGAGCCTCACAGGACCTATCCTGAGTGGGAAAGCGGGAAAGTAAACCGAGTATGGAAAAGTAAGCAAGACTCTGTGTGATATTCGTCCCTGGATAATAAATCCTATGAAAGATGGATCATTGGTGGCAGGCTGAAGACGCGAGAGAGCCAATAAGCATTAAATAACAATTATTACAGCACAGATACTGAAAGCCTGTCTGCCTCCTAAGAGCCGTTGAGAAGCGGCCTGAGGTTTCTCGGATGCCATGAAAATTCTGCTGACGGAACGTGCTCGGGGAAGGTTGTAGGACAGAGTCTGCGAGATCCGGTTTATCATCACTTTTCATTTTTCCTCGCTCTGTCCTGAAATAGATTTTTGAAGGAAAGTGGCGTGAAATAGATGGTTCCACGTTTGTTGTGCTCTGAAAACAAAACTTTCATTTCGGGCTGCCTCCGAATTAAAGCAACTAAGATTAAATAATGTACAATTTCATCTAACAATTAAGTTTTTATTTATTTATTTGTTTGTTTGGGTTTTTTTTTTTTCGAGACAGGGTTTCTTCGTGTAGTTTTGGTGCCTGTCCTGGATCTTTCTGTGTAGACCAGGCTGGCCTCGAACTCACAGAGATCCACCTGGCTCTGCCTCCAGAGTGATGGGATTAAAGGCGTGTGCCACCGCCGCCTGGCCTCAATTAGTTTTTTTTTAAAAGGTTAGGAAGCCGTCTAAGTTTGACTTACTACATCCTTTTGTTACCTTCTTTATTATTTTTTTAATTTTATTTTATTTTATTTTACAATACAATTCAGTTCTACATATCAGCCATGGTTTCCTTTGTTCTACCCCTTCCCGCCCCCCTCCCCTTCCCCCCAGCCTACCCACTATTCCCACCTCCTCCAGGGCAAAGCCTCCCCCGAGGACTGAGATCAACCTGGTAGACTCAGTCCAGGTAGGTCCAGTCCCCTCCTCCCAGGCCGAGCCAAGCAACCCTGTATAAGCCCCAGGTTTCAAACAGCCAACTCATGCAATGAGCACAGGGCACAAGGCAAAGTGACAGCCTACCTTCTTTATTTTTAACGTAATCTGACCTCCCTGAGGACTAGCTTTCATGGTACCAAAAAGTACCCTGCAAGATTCCAAGGGAGAAAAGCAACCAATAGTCCTGTCTAACTATGATAGCTACGGACTAAATCAACCACCAGCATGATGTAATATGCCCAATGGTGCTATAGAAGCACATGTACTTTGGCAGTGTGCAACAATTCTCTAATTGTGCTTAAGCCCCAGAGTAGGAGGGAAAGCATGCTTAGGACTGGGAATGTAGCACCCACACTACTGAAGTCATAGGGCTTCGGGGAGAACCTGTAACTACCACTTCATTAAACTAGTATCATTCCTAAATGCACTCTAAATATTCATTCTCAGACACACAGAAGAGTACAGGTCTCACCCTTTATCAGAGAAACATCTCCTTCCAACAGACTGAGACCATTACAGAAAACCGCAACCAATGAAAATGGAGCTATTGTTGCACATCCTCAATTGACACACCCACGGTGCAACACCTACACCGGAGGCTCCACAGTAGAAGGGAGGGTGGGAAAAATTTAAAAGCCAGAGGAAAGGCAAGTCTCCTGTGAGATTTCATATTTTAGAAAACGTCAGAAAAGCTATACTTTCTCTCTTGAAGTCTCACCAACATGGCGGCTTAAACAAAACCTGGAAAAGGACACCACCAATTAACATACTAACAGGGAAGGGGGCTATCTCATGGGGCCTCAATCCTAGACAGGAAACTAAAGCACCACAGAAATACAGCAAGCAAGAGGGAACCTCTTCCTCAGAGTCCCCAGCTGGTTACCTGCTAGCAAGTGATCAGCCCTGATATTACATACATCCAAATAACATTATACAAACTGAGAAGGTTGTATTTCTGCATTTAGGAGGTGTGTGTGTGTGTGTGTGTGTGTGTGTGTGTGTGTGTGTGTAACAGTTAAAGAAATAGAGTTCATGAATTTGAGAGGGAGCAAAGAGCATGCAAAATAAATTGGAAAAGTCAGAGAGAAGAAAGGGAAGGGGGTAAATGATGTAATATTTAATTTCGAAAAAATGAAAAGAATAATTTCATAGGCTTGTCACCCAAGAGAAAATACGCGTTTCAAAACAGAAACATACTCTGAAAGGTGAGAAAGTATGAAAAAAAATTATAATTTTTTTCAATTTATTCTCAAAAATTCTATTTACAAATTATTTATAAGCAAACCAGTCTGCTCACATACTTAATTATAAATTAATGCAGTGAGTGTGGATTCTGAAGCATTGATGGCTAATGTCACAATGCTGTAATTGTAACTCCAGTCACATTCTGAGTGATCTTTTACATGGTATTAACATCCTAGTTTAATACAATATATACCTCACTGTGCTGGCTTATTTTATGTCACCTTGACATAAGCTATAATCATATAGTCTGAAAGGAAAGAAACTGAATTGAGAATTTGCCTCTTTAAGATCAGGCTGTAGACAAGTTTTTAGGGCACTTCCTTAGTTAATGATTGATGTGGGAGGGCCCAGCCTACTGTTGGTGGCACCATCTCGGGGCTGGTAGTCCTGGTACTATAAGAAAGCAGGCTGAGCAAGCCATAAATCCCAGAAGTTGGAGACAGTGGTAGGTGGATCTCTAAGAGTCTGAGGCTAGCCTGGTCTATACAGAGAGTTCTAAGCTAGCCAAAAATACATGGTGAGATAGTGAGACTGTCTCAAAAATAGATAGATGATAGACAGAATAGACAGGACAAATAGATAGATAGATAGATAGATAGATAGATAGATAGATAGATAGATAGATAGATAGACAGATAGATAGATAAATTTGTTCACTGTGAAGGGGGAAAAGTTATTAAGCTAGGAAACTGGAAGTGTTTAATCTTGCTTGCAGGATCATGATAAAGTAGGCACGGAACATCTTCAGAATTACTGATTCTCTTAAGAGATAGAAAATTGTGTCTTTGTTGGTTTCTATGTGAAAGGCACTGGACATTCTGGAGATTGTCTGTGTCTTAGTGTCTAAATGGAGACATAGTTAAATTGTCAATTGTGGTAGTTTATTCTCAAGTTAATGCCAAAATGTCCTTTTCTACTAAAATAGTTTCTTCTAAGAACCAACAAATTTTCAAAGATTAGCAACCAACTCTTCTGATCCTATGTCTTGGCCATTCATTAGATGGGCCTTTCCACATGGGAGAGACACAAATGGAAACCTATTTTTATAAGAAGTATGGTAAGATGGGGTCTATTTGGAATTGAAAATTGACTTAAAAGTTCTGGGTGGGGCTATCTATTGACATTAGAATGGCAGGAGAAGACAGGAAAGTGAGAGGGACCCAATTCCACCCAGGCGAGGTACTTTTGCCATACCTCATCTTGGTCTTTCCTTCTTTATCCTAAGAGTACAATGCCCAGGCATGAATAGCTATTCTGTTCTATGTTAATATTCTTACCCTGCCTAGCATGGTCATAAAAAGTTAAAGTAGAGTCCTGTCTTAGGGTTTTTATTGCTGCAACGAAACACCATGACCAAAGAACAAGTTGGAGAAGAAAGGGTGTTTTAGCTTTACACTTCCACATTGCTGTTCATCACTGAAGGAAGTCAGGACAGGAACTCAAGCGGGGCAGGATCCTGGAGACAGGATCTAATGAAGAGGTCATGGAGAGGTGCTGCTTACTGGCTTGCTTCCCATGGATTGATCAGTCTGCTTTCTTATAGAACCCAGGACTAGCATCCCAGTGATGGCACCACCCATTATGGTCTGAGTCCTCCCCGCATTGATCACTAAGTGAGAAAATGCCTTACAGGTAATCTCATGGAGGCATTTTCTCAACTGAGGCTCCTTCCTCTCTAGCTTGTGTCAAAGTGACACCCAAAACCAGCCAGTACAAGTCCAATAGGTTCTGTGATATTATCCTCTTACCTGTCCCTGTGAGGAAGCTTACAGGTGATGCACGCTAAGCCAGTGGTCCATGAACCTAAAGAAGATAGGATGTTACTGGAATTTACAGAAAAGAATCTGAAATTAAAATATATGGTAGGTATCATCACTCTGAGGTTAGGTTACTCACAAGTGCACATGTATGCAACCACATGCATATGTGTGTACACACACACACACACACACACACACACACACACACATCAGCACCACCACCACCACAACACCCCAAAAGTCTCTGTTATTATTACCCTTTAGTCAAAACTTTTCTTATTTCTCTATCAGTAACCCTTGTTCTTAATGATAGGAAAATGTTACTTGTTACAATTTATATCTTTATTTTCTGTAGGCCTGCCTATCTGTCTGTCTGTCTATCTATCATTTATCTATCTACATATCTATTTCTCTATCTCCCTCTATCTCTCAAAGTATAATATATCCAGAACTATGTCACTGTACTCTTTATCCTCAACCTTTAATGGATACTAGGAATTTAAAATGCAATGGGATGTAGTAAAGAATTCGTTTTGTACTACACTCCTTTCATAAAAATAGAAGATAGATAGCTTTAAAAAAAAAGAAGCAAAAAACCCCATAGTGTTTTAATTAGGAAAGAAGAATATGATGGTGACAAAAGGGTATTTACTAATATTAATTCATGTATTATGTTTAGCTTTTTACGCTTGCATGGAGAATTTTTAGGGACACCATTTGAGAGTTTGATTTAATTTGTGACTCTACTCATGGACTCAGACTGTCTTATCAAATTAAAAAGCAAGCATCAGTAACAAGCAATTCCTAGAAATATTCTCAAATCACAGAGAACTGAGTCCATCAGCACCGATGAAAACAAAACACAGTCCTAGACTTTTAACCGAAGAAACATTTTGGAAAAGTAAACTGCACGTGACCTCAGCAGAGAATGACGAACATGAATTCTGTCTGCTTTGAAGGGATTTCATTTAATGTAGAAGTGAATTTCAAACTACATTTAATTCTGGATATGGTTTCAAGAGTCAGTTTCATTTCTCCCTATGTATTGTGTTATCCATGCAATAGTTCCTGGGTGTTTGCTATCATGAATTAATGGGACTGCTTTCCTTTATTCTTTTCTGAGATAATTAGAAATCTGTAGTCACTGAATTAGAGAATTTTGGTTTGATATTTTACGTATCTCAACAGCTCCACTTCCATTCTACCGAGTGTTCTGAAGAGGCCACTTAGTCTTTCAGGCCCTGATTGCTCGGACTAGAATATTTCTAGGAATTGCTTGTTACTGATGCTTGCTTTTTAATTTGATAAGACAGTCTGAGTCCATGAGTAGAGTCACAAATTAAATCAAACTCTCAAATGGCGTCCCTAAAAATTCTCCATGCAAGTGTAAAAAGCTAAACATAATACATGAATTAATATTAATAATCAGTCCGAGTAAGCTGGGAACACATCTCAACATGTTTGCCAGTGCATAGTTAACTTGTGTGTGTGTATGATTGCTTAAGGCATCAGACAATCAAAGAAATGTACTGAGAGAGAAGAGGGATTCTATGAGCAAGTGGCATCAAGATCATGATGGGGAAACCTACAGAGACAACCAAACCAAACTACTGGGAACTCATGAACTTTAGACTGATAGCTGTGGAGCCTCCGTGGGACTAGACTAGGCCCTCTGCATAAGCAAGACCATTGTGTAGCTTGATCTGCTTAAGAGGTCCCCTGGCAGTAGGATCAAGATCCATCCCTGGTGTATGAGCTGGCTTTTTGGAGCCTACTACCTATGGTGGGACACTTTGCACAGCCTTGATGTAGGGGGAGGGGCTTGGACCTGCCTCTACTGAATGTACCAGGCTCTGCTGACTCCCCATGGGAGACCATGCCTTGTTGGAGGAGGGGATATGGAGGAATTGGTGGGGGGAGGCTGGAGGAGCAGGAGGGAGGAAGAGAGAGGAATCTGTGGTTGGTATATAAAATGAATAAAAAATTCCTTAACTAAAAAAAAGAAGAAAGAAAGTCAAGGCCAAAAGTTAACATGTACTTTTTTTAGACCAAGTCTTATTATGTAATCCAGGCAGATCTAGAAATGGCAATCTGATCCTTCTCTGTCAATCTCCTCAGTAGCTGGGACAGTAACATGAACTACCTCAGTTTCTGACATGAATAACGGCAAATCTTTGCACAAAAAGTAGAGTGACAGAACTGTCAACTCCCCTTGACATGGTTTAAAAAATCAATTCTGACCTCCGCCAGGATGAGAACACAGAGTTAAGACAATCCTACCTTCCAGTGTGCCTTTTCAATTAATTTAACAATCAACTCACTGAAATTTAATACTGTGCAGAGCCAAGACTTCTGACCACAGCAGTTCAGTTTGTCCACTTCTTTTCTCATGTCAATTATGCGCTCTTTTTGACATTTGTTCTCAAGAAACATTAGCTTGTGTCACATCATATCTCTGTGATTGTCATCAAGGCGATGCGTTGGATAGATGTGACTGTGAGTGTCATTAAGTCAATGCAGTGGATGGATGTGACTGTGATTGTCATTAAGGTGATGCAGTGGATAGATGTAACCATGAGTGTCATTAAGGTGATGCAGTGGATGGATGTAACCATGAGTGCCATTAAGGTGATGCAGTGGATGGATGTGACTGTGAGTGTCATTAAGGGGATGCAGTGGATGGATGTGACTGTGACTGTCATTAAGGGGATGCAGTGGGTGGATGTGACTCCTCAGCTGATGGAAACAGTGTTTAAATCAAATATTGAGAGAATAACTCCAATGTCATATCCTCGGCAGCAAATGAATGTTTAACCATTTATGGTAGAAGACATTGCAGCTTTATCTGGTTTTATGATACTCACTGGTAAAACTCATCTCCAGGATAGGATGGTGCACATCACAATGCTCAAAGTTTAAATATTTTGAGTCAGATATCACTTACAGTTCAAGCATTACAGACTGTAGCCCCAGTAAGCTGGCCATGCCCCAGCAGAACAGAAATCCAATATTTGAGCAGCGCAAATTGGTCTTGAAGGGTTTTGTAAGAAGAAAAAAATAATTAAATAGGGTAGATAGGGAAGGGGAGCTGGAAATAGGAAGAGTTTGGGAGAAAGGTAAATATGATCAACACATATGCAAAACTATCTATCAAAGAATCAATTTCTTTGGCCAAACACCCTAATTGTCGTGCTAGAAACCCCATCCAATGGCTGAGGGAACCAGATGCAGAGATCCACTGGCCAGACCCCAGGTGGAGCTCCAGGAATCCAATTGGCGAGAAAGAGGAGGGTTTATATGAGCGAGAATTGTTGAGACCAAGGTTGGATAAAGTACAGGGACAAAGAGCCAAATGAATGGAAACACATGAACTATGAACCAGTGGCTGAGGAGCCCCCAACTGGATCAGGCTCTCTGGATAAATAAGACAGCTGATTGGCTTGATCTGCTTGGGAGGCCCCCAGGCAGTGGGACCGGGTCCTGTGCTCATTGCATGAGTTGGCTTTTTGAAACCTGGGGCTTATGCAGGGACGCTTGGCTCAGCCTGGGAGGAGGGGACTGGACCTGCCTGGACTGAATCTACTAGGTTGAACTCAATCCTCAGGGGAGTCTTTGCCCTGAAGGAGATGGGAATGGGGGGGTGGGCTGGGGGGAAGGCGGGGGTGGGGGAGAGAACAGGGGAATCCGTGGCTGATATGTAAAATTAAATTAAATTATAAGATAAAAAAATAAAAGAATCAATTTCTCAGAAAGAGAGAAAAAAGTTTACTTGTATTTTCAGTGTCTGTGACTCATAAGATTCAAACAAACAAGCAAACAAAAACTTTTACAATATACAATGTGTTAAAAATCAGACTAAAGTTCTAATTATATTTTAGAATGTTTACAACTATGTTTATGAAAAATATTGGCTTTTTTCTTTCTAAAATGTTTGGTAGAATTGACCAATGAGTCATTTTAGCATAAGGTTCCAGTATGGAAATCTTTTGTTCCAGATTCAACATCATTAATAAATGTTTACCTCTTCCAATTTTTTCACTTTTTTAAATCATTTTTTATCATGTTTTGTCTCTTAAAGAATTTTACTATATCTTCCAAGTTGTCACAATTTATTGACACAAAATTCTTCATGGTATTTTGTTGCACAAATTTCTAAAGATCTTATAATAAAAATACTGGTGCTAGATCTTGGGTAAATACTGGAAGATCAGAGAGACAAAGGAAGAAGCCACTGCTACTTCTCACCTTGCCAACTCCTGGAATCCTCTGGAATGCCTCTGAGTCCTCAGCTGAAAAGCTCCAGCCGAAAAGGCTTCAACTAAAAAGGGATTCAGTTGAAAGGGGCTTTAGTTCCTGTCTCCTCATGCCTTATATACCTTTCTCCATCCAGCCATAATACTTCCTTCCTAGTGCTTTAATTAAAGGCATGTGTGCTTCCCAAATACTGGTAGCAGAGGCATGAGATCTCAAGTGCTGGGATTAAAGCATGTGATTCCCAAGTGCTGGGATTAAAGGTATGTGCCACCACTGCCTGGATCTGTATCCCTCCTAGACTGAATCAATATCATGTAATCCAGGGTGGCTTTTAACTCACAGAGATCCAGACGGATCTCTGCCTCCCAAGTGCTAGGATTAAAGGTGTGTGCCACCACTGCCTGGCCTCTAGGTTTACTCTAGTGGCTTGTTCTGTTCTCTGATGTTCAGGCAAATTGTATTATAGTACACAATATATTAGCACAGTATTTCTCTTTAATGGTTTAGTATTACCTACTGCTTCACAAACACAAACTTGAAATTTAAGACAAATATGTGAAACTTCACTAAGGTTCTTGGGGTCAAAAACTCGAATGAAATGGACAGCGTATACTTCTCTTAGTCATTTTGTCACATACTTCTGGTTATACATTTTGTCTCTGTTCAGAATGGAGGACGTAAAGATACAAATTCTTGGTATGGGGATTATAGGGGTGTCCCAGAGGCAGACTGCCTCAGCATCCATGGTGATGTCCACTTGTTCATCCATGGCATTTGTAATGCAAGCCCTGTTTTTCACCTCCTGTTTAGTCTAGCTAAAGGTAGACTTAGCTACTAATACTTATAAAGAACCATGTTTTAATTTTATTAATATGATCTGTGGCTCTCTACTCTTTTCTTCACTGATGTCTGCGTGGTATTATTTTCTTCTATTGCTTTTATGTTCACTTTGTGTTTCAATAACTTCTAAGCATAGAGTTCTACATGACAGATGTTATAACATTCTGCTTTTCTGATATATACATCTGAAGCTACAAATTCTTCTTTAAGTACTATTTTACGTGTGTGTCCAAAATTTTATCGTGCTTAACTTTTGTGTTTATTCTCTTCAATATTCTTTCTGTTTTCCCTGGCTCTTACTCACTTAAGTCACTGTAATATATAAGTATGTTACCTAATTTCTAAATATTTGAAGATTTTATAGAGACCTTTCTGTCTAACATATAAAATCATTTAACTATGTGCTTTCTAGTTTCATAGTTGTTTATGTTTGCAAAGATAAAATGATGGTTGGAATAAAATATTCTAAATTCATTATTGATTTGGTTTAACTAAATGAAACCACCTGTATAGTCTAGTTTAATACTATATGCACTCTGAAATATCAGGGAAATAATTCATGGCTTTTTAACATCTGTTAAAATGAGAATGAAAAGTTGCATTTGTGTGGTGATATTTTATTTGTGCTGAAGTGTGGTGATATTTTATTTGTGCTTTAATAAATAAAGCTTGCCTGGAGATCAGAGGAATAGGAACAACCACTATAAGTAAGCAAAGAAGTCAGGCAACAGTAGCACATGCCTTTTATCCTATCACTTGGCAAACAGGGATCTGTCTGGATCTCTGAATACAAGGCCACACGGGAATCAGAACCAGTTGTGGTGGCACACGCCTTAAATTCCAACACTGGTTAACCATGGAGGTCTGGAGGTCTGTACAGACAGCAGGAAGTGACAGAGCTGGGCAGGAAGAGGAAGATGGAGCTAGACAGAGAGAACAAATCAGATGGCAGAACAGCAAGGCATATATATATAGGTGTGGGTAGATAGGAAGTGACTCACGTTTGGAAGCTGCGGAGTTGGTGAGGTAAGGTTAGCTGTGGCTTTCCCTATTTCCCTGATCTCTCTAAGGCATTCACCTCTGTATCTGGATCCGTGTTTGTTTGTTTTTTTTTTATTTAATAAGACCATTTAGAAACTCATCTACACATTTGTGTTTAATTGTCTTTGCCAGTCTCCATTAGAGTCTTCATTTAGTCAGCAACAAGGTCACTGTGGTGTAGTGATTAAGTGTCCTTAAGACTACTTTGATTGAGACTCACTTTAATAGGACTTATTATATGTGATAACTTGTGAAGTTGCTTAGTTTCTCTGTACTCATGTTTCCTACACACAGCATAGGATATTCAAAGTAAGTACTCCAGAAAAAAATATTTTGAAAATATCTGTTTATGTCACAAAGATACTTATCAAGGTATAAGTGATAGACAGCTATCTGCTCCATGTAGTCTCCTATCTGTGAATTTATGACACCCTGTTACCTGTATTCTACTAGTGCTTTGAGAAGAATTTTTATTACCTAAAATATTTATATTCTTGACATTTGTGAATTCTTTTAATACTTCATCTCATTTTTCTTTCAATTCTGAGACTCTGTACTCTTATTCTTTTGTTACTGACAATTACATATTACAATTGTTGTTCATTCTCTAAATGGAAACTTTTCCTTTTTTGGTTCATTAACCCCTTAGTGGTACCCACACCACTTTTCTAACTCTTTGGTGCTTTTGAATAATTTGACTTTTAACATGTCAAATTTCTAAATTCAAGTACAGAGGACAGTGATATCTAATGTCTAAACTGAATGACCTACTTTTCAGAAGACTGTAATAATAAACAGTGAAAAGATGTTTAAAAAAAGAAGAAGAAAACTTAGTGTGAGTGTACATGTATATTCCAAGGTTCTCGGCATGCTGAAAGGAGAAGAACGCCTCAATTCAGCTATTTGAGGATAGTGAAGGCAATGTAGAAAGCTTCTAAGATAATGAGTGAAGGAAAGAAAGAAAGAAAGAAAGAAAGAAAGAAAGAAAGAAAGAAAGAAAGAAAAAAGAAAAAAGAAAGGGAGAGAGAGAAAGAGGAAAAAGAAGAAACAGTAATGATAATAATTAGGAAGCAAACTGACATATTTCTTGCACTCATATTGATTTTATGATACATATTTTCATATATTCATTACTTATCATCAAAATAATGCTACACAGCAAATAACTATAAATCCTCAGTGAGGAATAACATTAAGCATTTATTGTTCACATTTGTTAGAGTTTCTTCCTGGCCCACCAAAGTGCCCACAATGACTTGGCTCTGCTCCGTCTTCAGGTAGGCTCCCCTGGCCATGTTCTCGTAGGAGTAGCAAAGACCTGAGAAACAAGAACCCTAGTTACTTGAGGACTATAGTTTCTGTTTGCCAGCAACATGTCTACTAAGACCCCCACTGATCAAAGTAAATTACTTGATGGAATCAGGGTGAAAAGGATTCTCCATTCCATTTGAGAATACCCCGAAAGTCATATGAGGGCGTGAAAACAGAGAAGATGAAGAACTAGAACCGTTATTGCTGTCATTCTGCAATGGTCCAAAGAATCAAGCTCCAAGGTGGAGTAAGACAAGCTTTGAATTAGCTCTTTTTCTTTTATTTGTCTGAGGTTCTGTTATCAAAAGGAAACACAACGTGAAATTTAATTTGAGGATGGAAAAAACAAAACTAATTTCTTGATCATTTTAGTATGGATATTGAGATACTTATAACTCTTGTCAGTGGAGTGCACAAGCTAAAAGAATGGGCTCTATGATCAGAATTCCTGGTTTCCACTGCAGGCTCAGCTTATTCTCTATGTGACACTGAAATTTTAATTCAATCTTTTAAATTGGATTGGTTTATTTACAAACAGGATAATAGAGCAGCTGCTTGTGTAGACTGCAACATGTAGATGCATATTACTTCTGTGGATGTGGCATCATTGCAAACTAGAGATTAGGAAGCTTGTAAGTAAAAGACCATATTGTAAATACTTTAGATATTGACAGCCAACAAGCACCGTTACAATGTCTAATCCCACTGTTATGTAAAAACAGTCACAGACAGCAGGAAAATAAATTGACAGGACTGTGTCCCAATAAAACTTTATTTTGAAACTGTCAGTGGACAGATTTAGTTCATAGTGTTAGCTATAGTTTTTGTTTTTTATTATCTCTAATTCCACTCTGGAGAACAGAAACCACATTCTTATTTTCTTTAGGTTTATTTTCTATTTCTTACACAAGTCTGGCATGAATTAGGTGCTCAATAATTGATATCGCAAAATATTTATGTTTCAAACCCTTAAAAATATCAAAGCATTAGTAAAATGCCTGCCTGTGTTTTGAGATCATGTTTGCATATTCTTGCTTTTCTGTCCATGGAGTCAGAAGAGTTACAGGAAATGCTAAATGAGTTAGAAAGGAACAGACTTCCTTTAGTACAGACCATCCTACTAAGCCGTTATATGTTTTCTCCCACCATAGGGATCAGTTATACTTCCTTTGCACCTTGCAGAAGTACATTAACTGTTCACAGTACCCACAGACCATTTCTAAAAATCTTCATTATCTCACCACATTCTCCAGACGGGACATTACAAGTTTCCTTGTCTGATCATTTTACTTTGAACCTAATGGAAGGGCGTGTTCAGTTTATGATGCCCTAAGTGTTTGAGCTTGGACAATTCGTGTGACTCACTGAACTACTGATGAGGAAAGCAATGTCTAATGTTTGATGAAGAGGATATCCTGCCCTACCCTATCCCCATCCCTGCCTTCACACACCCATCACGCAACTCGGCTACTTCAAGAAACACACCCTGATGGGATTTAAGCTCCTGAGTTTCATCCTCTGCCTTGGAGCTCTATTAACTTCCACACTGGCACATTTCAGGGGGCACAGGAGAAAGCCCTCAGCCTTCTCATGTTTCACTCTTTACAGACTGAATAAGATAATGAAAGTGCCATAAAACAATCACATTAATCTAAAGTGGGAGATAATGGGAGTCAATACCAAACACCAAATTAATTTATTATTATTATGGCCAATAAGACTATGATTTTTAATTCCTTATAAATACTTAGTATATGTCCTTTTTGTAAAACATACATAGCTAAATTATGAGCAAACAGTCCCAGTCTAACAGTGTTGCAGTGTGTGTATGTATGTGTGCATGCACACATGCATGCATGTATGTGTATCTGTCTGCCTGCTTGTGCATGAGGGGCTGGGGAAGATCTAATATAAACACATTTAAAAACCACTGTATCTTAACTGAGGTCAAGTTAGCACCACTTAACTGATATGAGCCATGTGGTAAAAATAACTGCTTGCCTTGTTTAAAGGCAGAACTTCCGGTGTTGGCTGCAGATGCAGATTCCACCTCTTGAAGCAATAACAGTGACCTGATAGCTGAGACATTAGGGATGGGTGTTGATGAAAAGATTTCCTTGAATTATTTTCATTAGGCTTCCTGTTTGCCTCATCAATGCTTGATGAGCTTGGGTGCCAGCTCGGTAGAGCTTACTTTGACGGAGCGTCTTGTAGATTTATTTCCTCTCAAACCTAATGATGTTTCACCTCTGTGATACAACAGACTGCAATTAGGAACAAAAAGGTTGGGATGTGCGTAATCACAAATGCCCCCAGAGACGTGGGTATGAGGCAAGCTGAGATAAGCTCATGTCCATCTGTGGTCATTGTCTTCCAAGTTCACAGATGATGCCACCCTCCTCTGTAATGATATTCCTATCATCAGTGTTCCTCCATTATGTTTGTCCCGATATGAGCACAGGGCATTCATTTTCTGCTCTATATTGGCAGTTTCTGTCTTCATTTTTTTTTTGTTGCTGTTATTCAAGGTATGTTTTCTTGATTGGCCCCATCCTAACATCTGAGCAGTGTCATTTGTTATATACTTGGTTTCCTCAACTTTAGTGTTTTTGACATTTGGAGTTGGATAACGGTGTGCTGGAAGGAGAGCGTGCTGTTGATGTTCTGCAGCATCCTTGACCTCTGCCAACAAGAGGTCAGCAGCACACCCCCACCTCTGATTTGCAGCAAAAATGTCCCTAGACTTTTCCAGAAGTTCTCTAACAGGAGTGGGAGTAGTACATCATCCTTGCTTGAGAACTTATTGCTGTATATCAATTTAATTTTTCTATCAATCATGTGCATAACCCTACCAGTTTTGTCAAACTTTATATTTGTACCTGTAAGTAAGTCTTTCATTCAATACACAATTTTATAGGAAATACAATGGAGACTTAGCATGGAGAATTTAGCATCACTGTTTTTTGGAGACACCATCCCATGGAGCCCAGGCTGACTTCACACACACTATGTAGACAAGGAGAATTGGATGGATTTGCAATGTGTCCTTGATTCCCTGTTAGGATTACAGGCCAAATAACACACCTGGTTTTATGCAGTGCTGATTACCAAACACAGTGTCTCATGAATGCTAAGCAAGTACTCTCTCTACTTAGCTATATCTACAGCTCTCCAAAGTTAAGAATTCAATTAGACAAAACAACACGGGACTCTGATGACAAAACTGGGGTCATCCCTAGCCTTCTGGATGATTCTTCTCATCTGTCCCTTCTCCCATTGCTACATCACAGACTGCATTTGGAACAAAAATGCTGCACAGGAAACCCCCATTAAATGACTGAGTAATTTAGTTGCCCTTGCAGTCACATGCACAATAATATTTTAAAGGTTTATCCATAGCAAAACCTCTTGTAGCTTCACAGGATATAGAAAAGAACAGTCAGGTGGTCATCAGTGCTGTAGAGAACTTTCATCTGAAAAAAAAAAATTTGAGAAGGGGCTATGATATTATGCATGGAGTTTAGGAGCAGTCTCTCAGTTACATTTAAGTAGAGATATCAAAAAGAAATTCATCTGGATCATAGGAGCAAAATGTCCTAAATATGGGAGCCAACAAGTGCTAAGACAGGGAAGTGAGAGGCTGCTTGGCAAGTTTGAGAACTAGCAAGGTAGGGGTGAAAATGTTGTTTTTGGAGAACTGTACAGCAAGATGAAGGGGTATATGGGCAGGTGGTGATGTTGGTTCACTGTGAAACAGAAGGGCATATTCAAATTCAAACACACAAAGATACAAAGCATTGGAAATACGGGGACTATTAGATACATAGAGGTCAAGGTCACCAGCATAGAGAATACAGGGAGTCAATCTAACAAACAAATATTAGTTACTTCTAATAAGAAGAGAGAGAAAGCAAGGCAGAAGGAAACTTGAAGTTTAAATGGTTAACAATTTAAAATCTGATTTCAACATGCGTGGTTCCTATGACCCCCTGTAGTAACATGGGCCATGGACATCATCACAGACCCCACCTGCAACAGGAACACAGATCCACACATGCCCTCAACAGCAGCTCAAGCCCCAGTGGCAGCACAGGGCACCCACATCTGCTGTGGGATGGTCTGTATGTCAAGTGTGTTGCTGATTGGTCAGTAAATAAATCACTGATTGGCCATTGGCTAGGCAGGAAGTATAGGCAGGACAAGGAGAAGAATTCTGGGAAGTAGAAGGCTGAGGGAGAGACACTGCCAGCCGCCACCATGACAAGCCGTATGTGAAGATCCCGGTAAGCCACGAGCCACGTGGCAAGGTATAGATTTATAGAAATGGATTAATTTAAGATATAAGAACAGTTAGCAAGAAGCCTGCCACGGCCATACAGTTTGTAAGAAATAGAAGTCTCTGTGTTTATTTGATTGGGTCTGAGTGGCTGTGGGACTGGTGGGTCAGAGAGATTTGTCCTGACTGTGGGCCAGGCAGGAAAACTCAAGCTACACACATCAGTACGGCTCCAGTGGCAGCATGGCCCTGGAACACCTACATGGTCTCATGTGTCTATCCAGACCCTGGGCATCTGCTCAGCCCCCGGGATCAACAGGAGCCATGGACATCAACATGTTGAAATCCAAGGGCCCTGCTGAGCTGGCCCTGCCCCTCATTGGCCTTAGGATAGTTGTCCCTACCTTGGCCCGGACACTGCAGCAGGAGAGCTGCCTCCCACCATTTTCCCACCATGATCAGAAAAGACAGCCTCACACCTTAGTGCAGGCGTGGAAGAGCAGACCCCAATGGCATGGGGCTAAGAGAGCTGGCTCTGCCCCAGAGTGTTCCCAGTGTCCTGGACCTGTGTGGCTCAGTTACCACACAGACCCAAATTCTGTGCCTTGGGTTGGCCCACCCTAACCTCTACCCCATCTATGACATGCTAGAGTGAGGGAAGAAACTGGTCCTGCAGAACAACAACCACAGGATCTCCATGACTCCAGGCAACAGACGGATATGCAAGAGAAGTTTTGGTGAGGGTCCAGTGATGATGGTGTGCCAGAGGCCTTGAACTCATTGCAATGAACATTTCGCAGGTGGTGTTGATTGGACAAAAGGGTATAAGATGTGACACACTGCATCTCTCAGTGCCACTAGGATAACTGAAAAGATGTTGGAAAGACAAAGGAGCAAGGTGGTTTTGTTTGTTTTGTTTTTAATTAATTTGGGGGGCACGCTGCAGGAATGAAGGTGGATATAGAGGAACCGGGAGGTGAGTGGGATTGAGATGCATGATGTGAAATTCCCAAAGAATTAATAAAGATTTATGTTTTTAAAAATCCTGTTGAAATATATTCTTAAACGATTTGAACAGGATACAGGATGTATCTGTATCCATGAAAATACATACTAACACATGTGATGGAAACAAGGATAAAATATTCAAAGCAGCAAGCAAACAAAGGCAGTTTACCTTTAGAGAGGTAAGAGTTGAGCACTAACTGCTCAAGCTGCAATCAAAGCTAGAGGTGACGGTGCTGGAGTTAAATGACAGCATGCACATTTGTCAATGAAGATAGCTTTCCAGAACAAGGAGGAAATAAGTATGTATTCAAGTAAAATTTAATAACAACTTTTCACCGGCAGAACAAACTAAAGAACTATTCAATAGAGACTGGCAAAATGGCTCAGTGAGCAAAGACATTCACGGCTAAGAATGATGACTCTGAGTTCAAACCATTTTTAGACCAACCACAAGGTCTAAGGAAAGAACAACCTCCAGCAAGATGTCCTCTGACCTCCACACAAGGGCATTGGCATGCATGTGACCTACACTATCCCCACACAAACACCAATGAATCTATTGGTTAAACTAGAAAAATTAAAGTGAGTTGATCAGGAAAAATGTTGACATAAGCTAAAAGTAAATGTAAGAATGAATACATAGCTTTACAAACAATAATTCCATCTTAGATCATGGACACTGGTTTACAAAACAATCGTTATATTGTAGAGTTTTAAATACGTAACACTAAAGTACTTTTTTCAAAGAAAAGGTGTAATAGTGGGGAAAAGCTAAGCAAAATCAAAGATATCAAATGTCTTTGCCTTCTCTATAAAAGGGGTAAAAAACAAGTAAGATTTCACTTTGGTTAGTCAAAAATGCATTTTTGTAATCTCTAAGTTACCTCAGAAACAATAAAGTACTATAAAGTTGTTTTTTACTTAATGAAAATACGGCAAATAGTCATGATTCCCATCTCTTCCTCATCATTCCATGATTTTCCAACAATAAAAGCATTTCACAGAAGATATGATCATTTCTTCCGAAACAAGTATACAATTGAATTTGATAAATTATGGGTCACTGCCAAGAGTGAAGCCATGCTGGAAGAAACAAAAATCATCTAACACCACTGAGGAAACATTCCTAACCAGAAAACTTTAGTATGTTCAAGGTCAAACCAATCAACTACTTCATCTTACGATTAATGAATATTGGATCCCAGGCATCAAGAAACAAAATTAATATTCATTTAAGAGGCTTTTGAATCATTCTAAAAGTCACACCTCACCTCCTTATTACCATTAGAGTAAATCACTTAACAAATTCTGCTCTTTTCTATCACTGTACTAATTTTCAGGGAGAAAACAGTGAGGAGGGACTGGATTTAAAATATTTTTTTAATTTTTATTTTATTTTATTTTATTTTATTTTTCTTTATTGAGAAATTTTCTACTCACTCCTCATGCTATCCACAGACCCCCTCCTCCTCCCTCTTCCCTCCTCCCATCCCCCAACCCTCTTTCCCAAGCCACCCCACATCCCCCAAATGGAGGTCTCCCATGGGCAGTCAGCAGAGCCCAGCTCACTGAGCCTAGGCAGGTCCAAGCCCCTTCCCACTGCACCAAGGCTGTGCAAGGTGTCATACCACAGGCACCGGATTCCCAGAAGCCTGCCCATGTACCAAGGACAGATCCCGATCCCCCTGCCTGGGTGCCCCCCAAAGAGTTCAAGCCAAACAACCATCTTCCGTGTCCAGAGGGCCTAGTCCAGTCCCATGGGGGCTACACAGCCACCAGTCCACAGTTCATGGGTTTCCACTAGTGTGGTCCATCATCCCTGCACATTTTCTCATCATGATCTCGACGTCCCTTGTCTGCAGTATCTCTCCTCTCTCTCAGCAATTGGATACCCGGAACTCAGCCTGGTGCCTGGCCGTGGATCTCTGTATCTACCTCCATCTGTCACTGGACAAAGGCTCTATGATGACAGCTGGGTTATTTGCTAGGCTGGTCACCAGAGTAGACCGGTCCAGGCACCCTTTGGACCACTGCCAGCAGACCAGGGTGGGGTCAACCTTGTGGATTCCTGAGAGCCTCCCCAGCACCCTGCCTCTTCCTATTCCCATGATGTCCTCATCTATCATGGTATCTTCCTCCCTGCCTTCCCACTCTGTCTCTGTTCCAGCTTGACCCTCCCATTTTCCTATGTTCTCATCCCCCCACTCCTTGCCCTCTGTCACCCCCCACACCCAGTCCACTCATGTAGATCTCATCCACTTCTCCTTCACAGGTTCATCCATGTTATTCATAATAGCAAGAACCTGGAAACAACCTAGATGCCCCTCAACTGAAGAATGGATAAAGAAAATGTGGCACATACACACAATGGAGTACTACTCAGTGGTAAAAAAACAATGATATTATGAAATTTGCAGGCAAATGGATGGGTCTAAAAAATGTCATCTTGAGTGAGGTAACCCAGACTCAGAAGGACAAACATAGTATGTACTCACTCATAAGTGGATACTAAATGGGAGGGAAGGGATTGCCAGACTGCAACCCACAACTCCAGAGAGGCTAACAGGACTTAAAATATTTTTATTACCCTGTTTCATACACCATACTAAAAAAGACCCCCTCAACTGTGTACTTGCCCCAAACTTTGATTACATCTCCTATGAAAATTCTTCTCACTTCCTTTGTGTTTTTTGTGACATAGACATGATATCTACTCCTTAAAGTTCTGAGATTAAACACTGAGGTCTGCCATGGTACTTACATGGCATCTTGGCTCTACATGAAGCTCTTTGGAGTATTAAATTGTTCTTCATATTCTCCTACCACCACTTTCATCTGTAGATGAATTAAGTTACTAAATGAATAAATGAACTGATAAATATGCCTACCCTCTGGGGTGGGAGCCAAACTAAAGATTTAGCTTGAGACTAAACAAACATGTTTGTACCTGGTAAGAAGAAAACAGGGTTGGGATGGTAACAATTATTACAAGAAAGCAGATGATCAATAAATAGAGTTCTCAATAATATGTTAGCAATGCAAGACCAGCAACACAAATCCAGATTTATGGATGCCATTCAAAAAGCAAGGCTCCCTTCTAGTTATAGAGAAATGTAGCATATGGTTTCAGACCAGTAATCTCTGACACCTGCATTAGTAAGGTCACCTTTCGACACTTTGCTAACCTCTCATCTTAAGATGGTATTATTACAATCTCTGTTGCTTTTGTAAAAGAAGTCATTAAAATTTGGCAAGAAACTAGAAACAATGACGCTGGATTGTACCTCTTTCTGAAGTGCTGCTAAGCACCTTTGGTTTCTATGTTCAGCTGTTTATCGGTATCTAGGTAGTTATTTAATTACCTACTTGGTTTAATGAAGTCACTTATTACTGTCAAGGTGGCCATAATCAAAGGCATAATACAAATAAAGTATGAAAGAGATTAAAATTAATTCATCAGCCAATATGAGCGCTTATTACAAAGGAGACATTTAGTTGTTTGGGGTCTGGTTTCGAGATTAGCCTGATTGACTTTCTGGCTCAGAGTCAATAATCTATTATCTCGTCTTGAAATAAAATAAATCTAGCGAGAAAAAGTCATTGAAGCATTTGTTTTGCAGACACAATGAAGGGAGGGTGTATTTATTCACCCTTTAAAACACCTGGAAAAACAAATTACGGAGGCAAGCCAGAATGTGCTACATTGTTATTGCGTTCATTAAGCTTCATTCTGCACTAAATTTCTGTTCTGCTGTAGATTTTTAAAGACCAAGGTTTGGAGTTGTCTCATCATGTTATTTATCAGGGAAGCCATTTCCTTTACACTAGAACACATGGCAATTAAGCAGAAGGCTTAGAGAATGCTTACTTAAAAGTTTAAGAAGAAAAGGATTTCCCTTTACTTTTTCTCTACTTATTTGTTTGTTTTCTTTTTGTTGTTGTTGTTGTTGTTGTTTGTTTTCAAAAGGAGATGAGAAACATAGACTGAAAACTATTAAAATGGTTCATAAGAGTTTTAGAACCACCAAACATATATATATATATGACCATAAAGCCAAATTACCTACAGGATAATCTATTATTATTATTATTATTATTATTATTATTATTATTATTATATTACACACATGTATCTCAACCTAATAACAGAATGGTCTGAAAGAGGTTCTCCAAAGAATTAATTATTATATTATTTGAATAGAACAGACCATTGCAATGGAAATACACTTGACATAGTAAAATATTAACCTATTCAAAAATATTGTTGTATTATTAAAGACAAAAATAAGAAGGGTTGTATTAGGTATTTTGGAACAATAATCCTTGGCTACAATCATTAATAAGGACAACATCAGCCCCAGGCTGAATAGATGTTATTTGGTGGATAATCTCAACTCCAGTTGCTAGGCAGATGTCCTTGTAGAATATTCTTACATATTTTGTATAAAGATACATTTATGCATGATCATGTCTCTGATAGTCTTTTATGATAATTATTACCAAAAAGTCATAAAGGAAAAAAAATCCTTCTATTTACAACTTTGTTCCTTTTTTTTTTCTTTCTTCCTTCTCCTCCTCTTGGTCCTTTCTTCTCATTTTCCTCCCTGCTTTTAGGTTTGATACAAGTGATTCCATTTTTATTCTGACCATTTCTACATTTCCTTCACATGTTAATAATTATCCATAAAGTAACTCCCAGAGATATATCCTATGGTTATATTGATATACGGTGATGAAAACAAGGCCTAGAGAAAATAAGAAAAGCAGGCCAGCAAAATAGCTCAGGTACTAAAAGCGTCTCCTGCTGACTCTAGTAACCTAAACTCAATCCCCAGGACCCATATGGTAGAGAAAATAACTAACTCCTGCGGTTTGTCCTCTGACATCTACCCACATGCCATGACAACCATGCCCACCCTCGTGTGTGTGTGTGTGTGTGTGTGTGTGTGTGTGTGTGTTTTTGTGTGTGTGTGCATACATGCTTGTGCATGCAGACACAAATCAATAAATGTAATTTAGATATTTTCTCGTTTTTATTAAACATTTTCATACAATGTATTTTGATCATGTTTCCCCTCCCCCAAGATCCTCCAACCTGCATTCTCATTCAATTTATGTTTTTCCTTTTATCTTTCCTCTCAAAACCTCCCCCAAAACAGAAAAACAAAAATCAAAATAGACAAATGAAAAAAAAAATAAGAGAAAAAAATACCCAAAAGAAACCAAAATCCCACAGAAAAACAGCAAAACATAGTTTGTGCCAGCAACCTACTCCTGGGCATGAGGCCTACCTGTCCTGGAGTGTGGTTGGTAAGTTCAGTGACACTCCCTTAGAAAAACTGATTTTTTCCTTTTGCCAAAAGATAATGTCTTAGTTAGAGGTGAGATCTTCTGTCCATTTTCCCTTCTCAGTGCTGGTTATCTGACTCCAGAGTATGAGCTATCAATATGCATATTATCTCTAGATATACATCAGACTGTATCCATTAAAATTGTGATTTCCCCTTAATTTCATCATGAATCATCAATATTGGAGTTACTTAAGATGAAAAGAAATCAGAATTTTTATTTTTACAATTGAATCAAATGAGAATGTTCTATTCAGAATTTGAGAATCATACTTCACAATCTTCATAAAGGGCAAACAAAGTCTATCGCCTTTCATTAAGATAGGACCCTTTGTGGACTTCATAAATTATATCAGTGCAAAGGCTTGGAGAATGGGAGCTACTTTTGGACAGGAGTGTACTGTAGATATTCAGAGATTAGTTTCATCTCATCATTCAGGAGACTGCTATCTGTGAGAGACTGAGACGGAGATACAAATGAAGCAGACCAGGTCCCAACAAAATGAATGGAATAAAATTGTCCCTGTCACAATGCTTGAAGAATGTGCTTCAACCTTAAAGCTCTGGAACACTGAAAGAATTGGTGTAGGTTATGGAGGATTGATGACTTTTGGTCCCTGTTAGTTAATAGAAGGCCATTCAATAACCTCCTGTTTTTGAGGTTGTGCAATCAGGTCAATACAATAGAGAACTGTGCAATCGATACAATTGTGCAAAAAAAAAAAAAGGAAGAATCTTCTTTTGAGTCACATTTTTTACTTAATTGCATAATATCAAAGTCCAGTTTTAAAATTAAATGGATTAGGGGGTAGGAACAGAGGGGAGATGGGGGAGAGACTGGGGGGAGAGGAGGAAGGGGGAAACTGCAGCTGGAATATAAAATGAATAAATAAATAAATTTTAAATTAAATTCCTCCCAAAGTTTGAGTCACTTTTTGGGATTTTGTTGAACTGGATTTTTTTTGTACAATACTCCTTGTGGTTTGCAGAATTAAATGAGGATAGGTCAAGGTGATTTTGGTAGGACATGGATCAAATAAAATACAGTTGGTGCATCTATCTCCAACCAGAGCTATTTATGGTGTTTTGGGTTTGTATCCAAGGTTATAGGTTCGACTGAATGGTTGTTGTCTAGATGAGTTGGCTCACAAAGGGATAGGATGAGCTAGTACAGGCAGTAGTGAGACCCTGCCATGACTACTGGGAAAACAGTCAGAATTACTAATATGGGTCAAGGCATTTATGTGAACAACAATGAATTTGAAATGCTGAAACAGGGGGTACTGTAAGGTCACAGGTTTGAATGTTTCTGATGCAACCCAGAGTATGTTAAATCACAAAAGGCAGGTGGTTTGAATTTTGAAGGCATAAGACGGTCTGCATATTTCAGCGTTTTCCCCTTGTTCATTTTCCTTGTTAAATGGGACATTTGACACAGCAGGACAGCATGTGCAGGCAAAGCATAAGCCACACTCCACTGCTTTGAATTAGCTTTGACAAAGCACACAGTTCTCCTCAGGACCCCACCCTGGCTCCTAGAAATATCAGGTCTGGAAACAGAGTATCATGAAGACACCTCTCACCTTAGCTAATTCAGTTCATTTTTAAAAATATTGCAGATCTTTGCATTAAAATATAATGGACAGGTATTGATGAATTAAAAAATCACAGAAATTCAATCTAGAAGCCAATGGAAATGCAGGTACAAGGGCAACGTTTATACAGGGAAAGGTGTATAGTAAATTCCAGCTGAAGAAATCTAGAAAGCTTTTAGAGTCAGTGAACTCAAGTAGGTTTAATTTATTTATATACTTACAATCAATTTAACTAATGAATATTTTGAATTTTCATGCTGTACAAATTATATTGTAAGTGATGCACTAATAAGTCACGCCATTATGTTGTAGAGGCAGACTTACAATAATAAATAATACATTAATATGAACTGATACGTTCTTTAAGGGAAAATAAATTGGCCACATGAAATGTAACAGAAAATGTAAACTGCAGTCTCAAAGAATCAAATATTTTTGCATCCAATATATACCATCTTATATCTAAGCAGTGAATAGATGAGTGAGGAAGAGTGGGGAGGGCAAAGATACTCATTTCTAGTTAATATCAAGAATATCAAGCTCAGCTTTCCACAGCTGGTGGTGAAGCATGGAGTAGAGTCCATACATGAGGGAATTTCCAGTTCTATACCCAGGCCACGAGCCTGTACTATAATGTTCTTTAATAGTCTCTGGAGTTAGATGCTGGATTCAACAAAATTGCAAATAGCAAGTATATCACTGAAGTTCATAAGAATAGTCTAGGACAATGCAAAAAGCAAAGGTTCCATGTGCAATGTGGAAAGGTAATTTGCAGTATAGCTGAGACTATAACCTGAGACAGTTTTTCTGCTTTTATAGTGTGCTGAATTATGGAGTCCTGGCATATTTGGAAATAGTTCTAAGGTTCTCAGTTTTATAATGTGATCAAATGACCAAGCGTAGAACAGACAGGTAAGCCACAGTTATTACATAATAGGGGATAACTGAAGGCTTACTGCTTCTTGATATGATATATGACATACCAAATATTTTTATTTTAAATATTAGGACATATGATCTGATGTTTAGAGAAAAGTTCTTTCGATGTGATACATAACATATCACTCTTTACCTCAGTTCAGCTAAGGGTGACAGTGAAAAACTTATTCCTGGTTTGAACTTAGAATTGTGAGTCATTCACAACCGTCTATTAGAGTCACAGAATGGAAGAAATTGCATAATGTTATTGTAACAAGTGAGAAATAACAGTGTCTGAAGAATCATCTCTTTTCAACCAAATATAAGAGCCCTTCTTTCAACATTAATAATATTCAAAAATCCAAACTGATTGTGTCACTTTATTTTCTATGCTTCTGAGAAATGGTGAAAATTATAGGCTGTATTATGATATAATTTATCTTTATTCGCTTCCATAAACAGATTTCCTCCAGAAAAAAAAGACATCAATTAAGCATAGTGGAGAAATCTTAAGTATTACAAACTGATTTATGATAAGTACTCTATGAACTGTTACAGGGAATATTGGCTGGTAAACAAAGGAAGTAAAAAATTAAAAGGCAGCTTCATATTTCCTATTTTATCAGCCAATGAAAATATTTTCATCATAAAACATACTTCAAAATTATAAATTCAAAAGTGAAAAAAGTAAAACTAAATTACATGAAAGTGAATGAAATGGTCCATGGGACTATTTAAATATTTTGCTTTTGAACTTTTAACTTTGCATATGTATGTAAATGACCATAACTTATTTTTATATTAGTTATAATGTAGTTAATCTCAAATGATGTATATCATTTTGATCAAACTATCTGGGGACCGTCAAGTGTCCAAAAGATTAGTAGCTACTGAGTTGTGGGGCTTCCTTGTATAATTTAGACATGACCCATTATCAGATACATTGTTTGCAAGTATTTCCTCCTATTCCATGGGCTGATTGACTCTTTTGCTGTGCACACTGTTTTAAGGTTGATACAATCCTGCTTGATTATTTTTCCTTTGGGTGGGCTGTGCTTATTGTTATATCTAAAATTCATTCTCAAGAGCAATTTATTTTAGTAATTAGGCTTTCAGGTTTTTTTTTATTTTAGTTCACTGTCAGTTGATTTTTATGGGTGGTAACTAACTTGAGTTGATATTTTGCCAGAAAAGAACTGTATCGATGTACAGAAATAAATGACCAACAAATTTATGAAAAGATACTCAGACTCGCCAACCATCAGGGAAATAGAAATTAAAACTACAGTGAGATATAATCTAACACATGTTAATACGTTTAGTGTAAAAAGGATGTTTTAAAATGTGAGTGCTGGTGAGGATGTGGAGAAATCAAAGGCCCTCTACACTGTTGGTTGAGTTGTAAAATGGAATAGTAAAGCAGAGGTTTTTCCAAACATTACAAATGGAGCTGAGGGATTTAGCTCAGTGATAGAGTGCTTGTCTGGCAAGTCCCTGAACTGCTAAGCAAACAAATAAAGTATCTACCCCAAGTTCTAGAAATCCCATTCTATGTATTCAAAAGTATTAAAATTATCATAAAAGAAGTTTACATTACACTCTTTATTTAGTCACTCTTCCCAATAGCTGAAATATGAAACAGACTAGATGTCTAATGGAAAAAAATTAGTATATTCAGATGCAGGAATATTGTACAGCCCCACGAAAGAAGGAGGTTCCCCAATGTTCAGCAGCATGAATGAAATTGAAGGTAATCGCATAATCTGAAGTAAGTTGGTCGTAGAAAGAGAAACATTGTTGGAGCCCATTTACATTGTCTCAATAACCCACAGATTTACATGAATAGAGAACACTGTAATAGTTTCCAGGGTAGAGAAAATGAAATGCTGCTATTCAGTGGGTCCAATTTTTCAGTTTTGCTACATGAATAAAGTGTAGAGACTTGTTGTCCAACCCGGTGCCTGCAGTTTACAGTACAGTACTGCATACCTGGAAATCCTTTACGCAAGTTGGTGTCATATTATGCTCCTATCATGTAGACGCACATAAAAAGGAAAGCAGTGCCATTATGTCCGTTACTTCAGTCTTGGTGACAAATGTCACAAATCCAATGGAATGTGAGCTGTGCATCTGCCATACACAAAGCTCTCCGTATTTGAATTCTACCTCAATGAAATTGTTATTAAAATGAAGTTGTTGATAGAGCCAGCTGTCTTGAGGAATATTTATCACCAGGTTTAAATTTTTCAGTGTTTTAGAACTCAAATGAATTGGATAAAATTTCCTGGTGTTGTTGGCAAAAAGTTATAAATAGCATGTGTATAAATAATACATATACTTTTTCATTTTAGTTTTTGTACATTTTATCTAAAAATAAAATTACATTACTTTGGTCCTGTGCTCATTGCATGAGTTGGCTGTTTGAAACCTGGGGCCTATGCAGGATCGCTTGGCTCGGCCTGGGAGGAGGGGACTGGACCTGCCTGGACTGAGTCTACCAGGTTGATCTCAGTCCTCGGGGGAGGCTTTGCCCTGGAGGAGGTGGGAATGGGGGGTGGGCTGGGGGGAAGGTGAGGGGGACCGGAGTGGGGAGAACAAGGGAATCCATGGCTGATATGTAGAACTGAATTTGTATTGCAAAATAAAATAAAATTACATTACTTTCCTTCTTCCATTTTTTCTCAGCCCATCTCAAGTCCCTCCCTCTAACTCCTTGTATGTCTCTCCCAACTCTCACATTAATAGCCTCATTTCCTTATTATTATATTAATAGCCTTTTATTATTATTAATTATTTTATATACATGTGTATATATAGATGCATAAATATGTAAATACATGAAACCCAAAACACTGAAACTGCTAGAAGGAAACACAGACAATACCCTATAAGATACAGATGTAGGAAAGAACTGTCTGAATAGGACTCTTTTTGCCCAAGAATTAAGACTAACAACTGACGAAGTAGGATTCATGAAACTAAAATGCTTCCATATATGGTGATATTTTATTTGTGCTGAGATGTGATTTTATTTGTATGTTAATTAATAAAGTTTGCCTCGAGATCAGAGGTCATATAGCCAGCCATAAACAGAAGTCAGGTGGCAGTAGCACACATCCTTAATCCGATCACATGGCAAGCAGAGTCTCTGTGTGATCAAGGACACAGCCAAGCATGGTGACACACACCTTTAATCCCAGTATCAACCATAGAGACTTGGAGGTCTGTATAGACAGGAAGTGATGAGGAAGTGATGTGGCTGATCTTAGAGCCAATGAGAAAGCAGAATAGCAAGGCAATAAAAGCGTAGATTAGACAGGAAGAATCTCTCTCTTGGGAAGCATGGGCAAGGTGGTAAATTAAGGTTAGTCAGTTGCTCTTCGCTATATCTCTAATCTCTTCAGCTATTACCCCTGTATTTGGCTCTGTGTTTCTTATTTAATAAGATTGTTTAGAAATTCATCTACATCCATACAGCTAAGTAGACAGTTGAGTGAAGAAGAACCTCATGGAATGAGATAAAATCTTTGTTGGCTACACATCTGAGAGGACTGATATTCATACTATACAAAGTTCTCAAAAGAAAAAAAACCAAGGGAGCAAATGAGCCAACCAAAAGATGGGCTAGAGGTCTAAACAGAGAGTTCTCAATAGAAGCAGTTTAAAAAATGGCTAAGAAATGCCTCAAGAAGTGTTCATCATCCTTAGCAGTCAGGGAATATATGTACATTTAAACTTTTAAAGTGTTAGGAGCTTTCAAATTACATTTGTTTAGCTACAGTATTGGACTGCTATTAATACACATAAATATATAAAAATTACATTTTAATCCCAACAGTAATCAATTGTGATTTTTTTTCCAACTGAGAAAATGAACCTTCATTAAAACTATCTCTGAAAAGTGTTTGATTTGTGTCATGTTCTTTCTTTTTTGATTAATTTATTTATTTTACATCCTGAAGGAAGTTTCTCCTTTCTGCCCTCCTCCCAGCCCCTCCTACCACCTCCCCTCTCATCCACCCCATCCACTTCTCCTCTGTTTCTCTGCAGAAAAAGGCAGACCTCCTATGGATATCAACCAAACATGTAATATCAAGTTGCAGTGAGACTAAGTACCTCCCTCATATTAAGTCTGGAAAAGGCAACCCGAAAAGGGTCCCAAGAGCAGGCAAAAGAGTCAGAGATAGACCGTGCTTCCACTGTTAGGAGACCCACAGGAAGACCAAGCTATATAACTATAACATATGTGCAGAGGGAATAGGTCAGTCCCACACAGGCTCCTTGGTTGTTGGTTCAGTCTCTGTGAGCCCCTTAGTTGATTAGTTGATTATGTTGGGTTTCTTGTGATGTCCTTGACCCCTCTGGCTCCTACCACCCTTCCTCTCTTCAGCAGAATTCCCCAAGCTCAGCCTAATGTTTGACTGTGGGTCTTTAGTGACAATTGGGCTAGGTACCAATCTATGAGTACAGCAGAATATCGTTAGGCATCATTACATTGATTTTTTTTTCTCCAGTTTGTGTTTGGTTCTATCCTAGGTCTCTGGGATGTCCAGCCTCTGGGCCCTGGCATTCCAGGCAGTGTCAGAGGTAAGATCACTGTCATGGCATGGTTCTGAGGCTGGAGTAGTCATAGGTTTGCCACTCCCACAATCTCTGCACCATCCATACTCCAGCACATTCCATAGGCAGAACAGACTGTAGGTTTAAGGCTGTATGGCTGGGTTAGTGTCCTAATCCCTCCACTCAACGTCTTGCCTGTATCATGTTCTCAGAAGCAGTATTTTTGTTGTTCAGGAATGAACTTTTGATGAATAACCCTTCCCACAGAGGAAGACTGCCCTGTATTAAAATGAAAACAATGGAATGAAGCAGAAAGCTATCAGTGACTAATAGTTCCTATCATTTCTACATTTTATGTATGTTAAATTGGTGTAGTGATGAGTGCTGATAAATATTTAAATGTTTGTGGCATTGAAGAAGAAATAGCCGATGGAAGGCAATTGAGAATTAAATAAGATTTTATATATATTACATAAAGTACTAAAGAAATGATCACAATCATTTTTCCTAATTTGCTTTAATTGCTTTTATGGCAGGTATGTTTGATTTAGTGGCTTGAAGGAATGCATATGTGAGGTAGATCTTGAGAGAGTGAAGGAACATTTTCTGTTGGTTTTACTAATAGGATTTTTGTCTATCTCACTCGACTTGAAAAAAATAATAAATTTATATATACAGATAAAAACATATCAGGCTTGATCTTAGTCTGCAAAGCCCATGCAAAAATGAATAAAGAAAGATCAACTCAAAAGAGAAAAGCTAAAGTAACACATAACCAGAATAACAAAAATTTTGTTCAGCAAAAGCAATAGTCCTATCTTTTTACAGTGCTTTCCACTTTTTAAAACATGTAACCAAATATGTATCATTCAGTGTCCCTATGAAAGATCTCTATGAGATCTGTGAGCCTGTCTCCACTCAAATGTGCCAAAAAAAATAGGTGTGATTGGCATTTAGATTCCTCTAAGACTTTTTTTTCTTTTTCTTTTTTAAAATTTTTTTATTCATTCTACATACCAACCACAGATCCCCTTCACATCCTTCCTCCCGCTCCCCACCCCACTCTTCATCCCTTCTTCCAACAGAGTAAATTCCGTAAGGGGGGGGACAACTAAACCTGGTACATTCAGTTGAGGCAGGACCAAGTTCCTCCCTGCTTTGTCAGGGATGAGCAAGGTGTCCAACCATAGGTAATAGAATCCAGAAAGGGATAGATCCTGATCACACAGGCAGAGGCCTCTCCAACAGACCCAGCTACACAACTGTCTTCCTATGCAGAGGGTCCCATGCAAGTTCCACAGCTGTCAGTCTAAAGTTTGTGAGTTCCTTGGAACTTGTTTCAGTTGTCTCTGTAGATTTCCCCATCACGATCTTGACACACCACACCACACACACACACACACACACACACACACACACACACACACACACCGCCCCCGCTTGCTCATATAATTCCTCTTCCTTTTCTTGGACAGGACTCTCAGAGCTCAGCCTGGTTATGGATCTCTAGATCTGCTTCCGTCAGTTACTGGATGAAGGCTCTATGATGACAGGGTATTCACCAATCTGATTACCAGGGTAGGCCAGTTCAGGTGCCCTCACCACTGTTCCTAGTAGTCTAATCTGGAGTCTTTCTTGTGGATTTCTGGGAATTTCTCTAGAACCAGGTTTCTCCCTTACCCCATGTCTTCCTCTATGAAGATGTCTCTTTCATTGCTCTCCCACACCGCCTCTTCCCCAGCTCAACCATCCCCTACCCTCTATGGCTCTCGTCAGCCCCAGTTTACTCAACAGGATCTCCTCTGTTTCCCCTTCCCAAGGTGATCTGTACATCCCTCTTAGGGTCCTTCTTGCTAGCTAGCTTCTCTGGAGCTGTGTGTTGTAGTCTGATTAGTCTTTGTTTTACATCTAGTATCTACTTATGCGTGAGTACATACCATGTTTGTCCTTCTGAGTCTGGGTTACCTAACTCAGGATGGTATTTTCTAGTTCCATCCATTTGCCTGAAAATTTCATAATGTCATTGTTTTTCATTGCTGAGTAGTACTCCACTGTGTATATGTACCTCATTTTCTTTATCCATTTTTTGTTTGAGGGACATCCAGGTTGCTTCCAGATTCTGACTATTACAAATAATGCTGCTATAAACACAGTTGAGCAAGTGTCTTTGTGGTATGCATGAGCATCTCTTGGGTATATGCCCAAGAGTGGTATCATTGGGTCTTGAGGTAGATTGATTCCCCATTTTCTGAGAAACGGCCATACTCATTTCCAAAGTGGCTGTACAAGTTTGCACTCCCACCAACAATGGAAGAGTGTTCCCCTTGTTCCACATCCTCTCCAACATAAGCTGTCATCAGTGTTTTTGTTCTTAGCCATTCTGACAGGTATAAGATATCTCAGAGTCATTTTGATTTGCATTTTCCTGATGACTAAGGACGTTGAGCAATTCCTTAAATGTCTTTTGGTCATTTGGGATTCTTCTTTTGAGAATTCTCTGTTTAGCTCTATAGCCCATTTTTAATTGAATTGTTTGGTATTTTGCTGTCTAGTTTCTTGAGTTCTTTATATACTTTGGAGATAAGACCTTTGTCAGATATGGGGTTGAAGTTTTTTTTCCCATTCTGTAGACTGTCATTTTGTCTTATATACTGTGTCTTTTGCCTTACAGAAGCTTCTCATTTTCAGGAGGTCCTGTTTATTAATTGTTGCTCTCAGTGTTTGTGTTACTGGTGTTATATTTAGGAAATGGTCTCCTGTGCCAAGGCTTTCTGGGCTACTTCCATTCTCCTCTGTCAGGTTCAGTGCTGCTGGATTTATCTTGAGATCTTTGATTCACTTGGACTTGAGTTTTGTGTATGGTGATAGATATAAATCAATTTGCAATCTTCTACACGTTGACATCCAGTTATACCAGCACCATTTGTTGAAAATGCTTTCCTTTTTTCCATTGTACAGTTTTGACTTTTTGTCAAAAATCAGGTGTTCATAGGTGTGTTAATGTCCAGGTCTTCAGTTCGACTCCATTGGTCCACATGTTGAGTTTTATGCCAATACCAAGCTATTTTTATTACTATAACTCTATAGCAGAGCTTAAGGTCAGGGGTGGTGATACCTCCAGAAGTTGCTTTATTGTAAAGGATTGTTTTAGATATCCTTGGTCTTCTGTTTTTCCATATAAAGTTGAGCATTGTTTTTTGAGGTCTGTGAAGAATTGTGTTGGAATTTTGATGGGGATTGCATTGAATCTGTAGATTGCTTTTGGTAAGATTGCCATTTTTATTATGTTGGTTCTACTTATCCATGAGCATAGGAGATCTTTCCATTTTCTGATATCTTCTTCAATTTCTTTCCTCAAGGACTTAAAGTTCTTGCCATACAGGTCTTTCAATTGTTTGGTTAGAGTTACCCCTAGGTATTTTATATTATTTGTGGCTATTATGAAGAGTGATGTTTCTCTAATTTCTTTCTTGTCCCATTTATCATTTGTGTATAGGAGAGTTAATGATTTTTTTAAGTTAATCTTGTATCCTGCCACATTACTGAAGGTTTTTATCAGTTGTAGGAGTTCCCTGGTAGAATTTTTGGAGGTCACTTATGTAGACTATCCTATCATCTACAAATAGCAAAAGTTTCACTTCTTCCTTTTCAATTTCTATCCCCTTGATCTCCTTTTGTTGTCTTATTGATCTAGCTAGAACTTCAAATACTATATTAAATAGATATGGGGAGATTGTACAGACTTGTCTTGTTCCTGATTTTAGTGTAATTGCTTTGAGTTTCTCTTCATTTAATTTGTCGGCTTGCTATAAATTGCTTTTATTATGTTTAGGTATATTCCTTGTATTCCTGATGTCTCCAGGACCTTTATCATGAAGGGGTGTTAGATTTTGTCAAAGGTTTTTTCAACATCTAATGAGATGATCATGTGGGTTTTTTCTTTCTTTCAGTTTGTTTATATGGTGTATTACATTGACAGATTTTTGTATGTTGAACCATCTCTGCATCTCTGGGATAAAGCGTACTTGATCATGATGGATGGTTTTTTGATATATTCTTGGATTCAGTTTGCCAGTATTTTATTGAGTATTTTTGCATCAATGTTCTTTAGGGAGATTAGTCTATAATTCTTTTTCTTTGTTGCCTCTTTGTGTAGTTTGGGGTAATGTGGTTTGAGTATCAGGGTAATAATAGGAAGAGTTTGGCAATGTTCCATCTGTTTCTATCATGTGGAACAATTTGAAAAGTATTGGTATTAGCTCTTCTTTGAAATTCTAGTAGAATTCTGCACTGAAATCATCTGGCCCCGGGCTTTTTTGATTGGGAGATTTTTAATGACTGTTTATATTTCCATAGGTGTTATAACCTATTTAAATTGTTTATCTAGTCTTGATAATTTGGGTATATGGTACCTATCCAGAAAATTGTCCATTTCTTTTAGATTGTCCAATTTTGTGGAGTACAGGTATTTGAAGTATGACCTGATGATTCTCTGGATTTCCTCATTGTCAGTTGTTATGTCTCTTTTCATTTCTGATGTTGTTAATTTGCATATTCTCTCTCTGGCTTTTAGTTAGTTTGGATAAGGGTTTGTGAACCTTGTTGATTTTCTCAAAGAAACAACTCTTTGTTTCATTGGTTCTTTGTACTGATCTCTTTATTTCTATTATATTGATTTCAGCCCTCAATTTGATTATTTCCTGGCATCTACTCCTCCTGGGTGAGTTTGCTTCTTTTTCTTCTAGTGCTTTCAGGTGTGCTATTAAGTTGCTAGTGTGAGATTTCTCTAACTTCTTTATGTGGGCATTTAGTGCTGTGAAATTTCCCCTTAATACTGCTTTCATAGTGTCCCATAAGTTTGGGTATATTGTACATTCATTTTCATTGAATTCTAGGAAGTCTTTAACTTAATTTCTTTCTTTATTTCTTCTTTGACCCAGTGGTGATTCAGTTGAGCACTGTTCAGTTTCCATGAGTTTATAGACTTTCCGTAATTTGTGTTGTTGTTGAATTCTAACTTTTAAGGTATGATGGTCTGATAAAATACAGGAGATTATTTCAATATTTTTGTATCTGTTGAGATTTGCTTTGTGACCGAGTATACGGTAAGTTTTAGAGAAGGTTCCATGGGGTACTGAAAAGTAGATATATTTTCTTGTGTTTTGGTGGAATGTTCTATATATATATCTATTAAGTCCATTTCAGTCATAACATCTGTTAGTTCCCTTATTTCTCTGTTAGGTTTCTGTCTGGCAGACCTGTCCATTGGTGAGAGTGGGGAGTTGAAGTCTCCCACAATTAGTGTGTGGGGTTTCATATGGGATTTAAGCTTTAGTAATGTGAGTACCCTTGTATTTGGGACATAAATGTTCAGAATTGAGACTTCATCTTGATGGATTTTTCCTGTGATGGATATGTACTATCCTTCTTGATCTTTTTTGATTAATTTTAGTTTGAAGTCTATTTTGTTAGCTATTAGAATAGCTACACCAACTTGCTTCTTAGTCCACTTAACAGGAAAGACTTTTCCCAGCCCTTTACTCTGAGGTAATGTTTGTTTTGAAGTTGATGTGTGTTTCTTGTATGCAACAGAGAGATGGATTCTGTTTTCATATCTATTCTGTTAGCCTGTGTCTTTTTATAGGTGAATTGAGTCCATTCTGGATATTAATGACCATCGATTGTTAATTTCTGTTATTTTTGGTGGTAGTGTTATGTGTTTCCCTTCTTTGGTTGTTGGTGTGGGATTATCTATTCTTGTGTTTTTATGGGTGCATCTACCTTCCTTGGGTTTGAATTTTCCTTCTAGTGCTTTCTGCAGGACTAGATTTTTGGATAGGTATTGTTTAAATCTGGTTTTATCTTGGAATATTTTGTTTAGTCCGTCTATGGTGATTGAGAGTTTTGCTTAGTGTAATAGTCTAGGCTAGCATCCATGGTCCCTTAGTGTCTGCATAATGTCTGTCCAGGACCTTCTGGCTTTCAGAGTCTCTTCCAAAGTCAGGTGTTATTCTGATGGGTCTGCCTTTATATGTTACTTGACCCTTTTCCTTTGTAGCTCTTAATATTTTTTTTTATTCTGTATGTTTAGTGGTTTGATTATTATGTGGCGAGGGGACTTTTTGGGGAGTCTAGTCTGTTTGGTGTTCTATAGGCTTCTTGTATCTTCATAGGTATCTTCTTTAAGTTGGGAAAGTTTTCTTCTATGATCTTGTTGAATATTTTTTCTGTGCCTTTGAGTTGGTATTCTTCTCCTTCTTCTATCCCTATTATTCTTAAGTTTGGCCTTTTTTCATGGTGTCCCAGATTTCCTGGACATTTTGTGTTATGACTTTTTTGGCTTTAGTATTTTCTTTGACTGATAAATCTATTTCCTCTGTTGTATCCTCCATTCCAGAGATTCTCTCTTCCATCTCTTGTATTCTGTTGGTTATGCTTGCATGTGTAGTTCCTGTTCATTTATTCCGGTTGTGATGGTGCACGCCGGTAGGATTTGCTGAAGGGGGTGGGGCAGGAGGATCATGAGTTTGAGGCCAGCCTGGGCTACAGATTTTCTATTTCCAATATTCCCTTCGTTTGTGTCTTCATTGTTTTTATTTCAATTTTCAGGTCTTGAACTCTTTCCTTCACCTATTTAATTACTTTATCTTGGTTTTCTTGGCTTTCTTTAAGGGATTTATTGGTTTCTTCCATTTTTTTTCTCAATTTCTTTAAGGGAATTTTTTATTTCCTCTTTAAAGGCCTCTATCATTTTCTTAAAGTCATTTTTAAGGTCATTTTCTTCTGCTTCTTCTATGTTGGGGTGTTCGGGTCTTGCTGATGTAGAACCACTAGGTTCCAGTGGTGCCATATTGCTCTTTATGTTGTTGAATGTAGTCTTGCCCTGGTGTCTACCCATCTCTTCCTCCAATTGGTGCAAATGGTGTCTGTGTCTCAGGGAGCCACTCTCGGTCCAATCAGAGCTCTTGGTCCAATTGGAGCTGACAGAGCCTGTGTCTCGGGTAGGAGCTGCGGTCTCAGAGGATGTGTGGGTTTGGGGGTTGGATTGGGGTTTATAGGTTACAGGGTCTGGTGAAGGGGCAGGTGGTCAGGCCTACTCTTACAGGAGTTCTTCCTGCTGGCCTGCAACTGGGGCTGCAGAGGGTAGGGTATGGGGGCACTGATTATGCTCCTGGGCCTAAAGCTCCCCTAAGACCTTGATACTGCAAGAGAAGTGAATTCAGAACTCTTATTTTCCCATTCCTGGCCTCTCTATTAATATTAATATTTTATGGAAATTTACATAAATAACACTAGCAAATAAACAAACAGAAAAGAACTTCTGAGCACTTACTAATCAAGCCAGAAAATGCATTATCTTTATCAGACTTGATAATTGAGAATTCCAAGGAGTATATCATATTATTAAAAAATGAGACATTCCTATCTCATTGGAGAAAAGAATGAATAGTGAGCAAATAAATTTATTTGAAAATTTAAAGTCAGAAATTTAGCAATTTGAGAAATCCTCTTTAATAACTATGTTCTGCTTTCTGTTTCTCCTTGCTTCTAATTTTCAAATCTCATTTTTTAGTATTTCCCCTTTTATATTCATATAAAGTAGAAGGAAAAGAAAGCAGATTTAGGTAGTGAAGAGGAAATAAAATATATTGTGTACATTTTTCTGGGCCTCGTTTTCTTTGTAAATCAATAGAAGGAGGCCGTCTGTTTTCACTATCCGAGCACAAGTTGCTGAAAGTCAGTGTGTGTATCATGTATGTCATCAACATAAAACCTAGTGACAAGGATGCTATTTTTAGCCTAATTGACCAATGTACTGTTCCTGCTCTCTGTCTATTTCTCTATAAATATACATACTAAGTAGTCACAACTTTAAAATCGTAGGTTTTTTTACTCTATTTCTCCTTGCAAGGCTTTCTTAAGTACACAATTCTCTCTGCACTTTAAGTTCATACTCCCCCAAATACAACCTATTTGTAACAAGAAATAATTACTTGTAGTTGGTGAATTTCACTATTGCTAATTCATTCAAAAACTGCTGTATTTATTTGTGAATATGCCAATAATTAATATCTACCAATGATTCATTCTGAAAAATAAAGGTAGTACTTAGTATGAACTAGTAGGTGTTCTAACTTTGGCGTAAAACTCACTCACATGAGAAGGTACATCCCTTGTGTCACGGTTAACCTACTAAGCCAGTGCACCACAAGGACGCAGCCTGCTTACAAAACATACAACACCTGCATATGCTTCCTCCTCTCAGGTCTGGAGAAAGACAAATATTTCCAAATGCTTTGAGTTTTGTGAAGGGAAGAGAAAACCATGTCAGTAAATTCAGAGACTAGTGAAAGCAATTAGTCACAAATTGTAACTCTGCAATGGGGCATAGGGTACTGGCAACAGCTTATACAAACATTCCATGAGCATCTTGCTGACAACCCGTCAAGCTTTGCTGGTCACATTGCTATTTAAAATAAATCTGCTCCTAGTGTTGATTCAGATCTCTTTAAAAAAAAAAAAAAGACAATTCTTTATGACATCAAATCATCTTTATTTTTAAAACAAAATTTGCTATTGTAATTTCTCCTTTAGCATTGGGAGTAGAGATAACACTGGAAATCTTTTCCAAAGAAATGAGATTTCCGCTTATTGTGAAGATGAGAACACTATCTCTTAGTCATGGTGAAGAGGGGAAAAAAGTCAGTGACTTGATTGTTTCTTGATTTTAGGTGTGCCTTCTATATTGGATGACATTCACAGACACTCAGGATGTAAGACAAGGGCTTTCTCTAAACAGTCCCCAAATAGTAAAATGATATAGACCTCAGAAGATACAGTTGGCCCTTCTCGGCTAAGAGATCTACAAACAACATTTATAAGTGAGAACAACATTTATAAAAGAGAACACTTATAAAAGAGAATGAACAACCTTTAAAACGGCTCCTGATTGCTCGTAACAACCATCAGCTAATAAACTTACCCCAAAGAACTAACTGAACTTTACTTTTCTAAGATAGAATATGAACACTAAATGTGCATTTTCATTTTAAAATAATATGGAAGTCATCTCTGCAGAAGAAAGGAACTTCATTCCATAATGTGAAGTAGGCAATGGCAGTAATGAAGTGCCTTGGCTTTAAATTAATGAATGGCACAAGGATTACTTCCTAAGCAGAAAGTTCTAGTTTCTAGTTTTTATAATATATATATATATATATATATATATATGTGTGTGTGTGTGTGTGTGTGTGTGTGTGTGTGTGTACATATGTATCATATATAATGTTCACATATGATTTATATATCTTACACTCACACTATATATGTATATAGATATATTCAGAGAAATCAACAACAGTTCAAACACATAAATTGTTTTCCAAAAGGAACAGTGACTTCTGTATTAACTGACAGAACTGAACAACGGAAACTTGTTTTTAAAAATGTCTCTTTTTGACCGTCACACACATGAGCTCACAGCAGCGGTGGCTAACAGCACAAACTCAAGCCAGTTAAAATTCCAACATGGATGGAGGAGGGTATGCCAAAGCTCACCCTTAGCCAGGAAGCTATTGGCAGTTGATGGATGCTGGGAAGGGAGGCCAACAGTATGTTGTCTGTGGCTGATATATTGTGTACCTAAATAAACTTATCTGGGGGTCAAAGAACAGAACAGCCACTTGATGAGACATAGAGGCCAGAAAATGATGGCACATATGCCTTTAATCCTATCCCTTGAGAGGCAGAGATCCGTCTGGATCTCTGTGAGTTCAAGGCCACACTGGGAACAGAGCCAGGAGTGGTGGCACACACTTTAATCCCAGCACTTGAGATCTCATGTCTTTTCTTGGAAAGGACACACACCTTTAATCCCAGGAAGTGATGGCAGGAAACAGAAAGGTACATAAGGCGTGAGGACCAGGAACTAGAGGCTTTTAAGCAGTTCAGCTGAGACCCTCGCAGGTGAGGACTCAGAGGCTTCCAGTCTGATGAAACAGGATCACCTGGGGAGTTGGCAAGGTAAGCCTGGCTGTGGTTTGTTCTGTTTCTCTGATCTCTTAGTTTTCACCACAATATCTGGCTCTGGGTTGTTTTTTGTTTTTGTTTTTGTTTTATTGTCTATATCTTTATATAAATTTTATTGATTTTACAATTTGAAAATATTCCTGGAATCTATGTGTTCCTTTAATGGAGTTAAAACACAACCAGCATCAGTGTCTGAGTTCTACAAATTTGAACAGTTAATATCCTAGCAGCTTTGTTATACTGGGTGTTTTACAGTGCATATACAGTATGTTGACACCAATCCTCTTGTTTATTTCAAATACATGAATTCCTTGAATAACAGCTCTATTTCTTTTTTTTTAATACAGTTCAGTTCTATATATCAGCCATGGATTCCCACGGATTCCCTTGTTCTCCCCCCTCCCGTCCCTCTCCCCTTCCCCCCAGGCCACCCTCTATTCCCACCTCCTCCAGGGCAAAGCCTCCCCTGCGGACTGAGATCAACCTGGTAGACTCAGTCCAGGTAGGTCCAGTCCCCTCCTCCCGGGCTGAGCCAAGCGACCCTGCATAGGCCCCAGGTTTCAAACAGCCAACTCATGCAATGAGCACAGGACCCGGTCCCACTGCCTGGATGCCTCCCAAACAGATCAAGCCAATCAACTGTCTCACCCATTCAGAGGGCCTGATCCAGTTGGGGACCCCTCAATTTTTTTTTTTAAGATTTATTTATTGTGTATACAATGTTCTGCCTGCGTGTATGTCTGCAGGCCACCAGATCTCATTACAGATGATTGTGAGCCACCATGTGGTTGCTGGGAATTGAACTCAGGACCTCTGTAAGAGCAGTCAGTGCTCTTAACCTCTGAGCCATCTCTCCAGCCCCTGGCTCTGGGTTTTTTTTATTAATAAGACATTTTAAGATTCATGTTACAGTTGTCCATATCCCAGTGAATGGCTCCACACCTGCATGCATATGGGCAGTACTAACTGGACTCAGTGAGTTACATGAAAAGAAAAGTACCTGAAATTGGGAGGGGAATATGGGAGGGTGTTAGGGGAGGGGGTTGGATATGATCAAGATACATTGTATACATGTGCTAAAATTTCAAAGAATAAATACTATTTTTTTTAAATGTCTCTTGGGTCTGGGGTTGTCAATCTGTGATACTAGCATCTACTTTGCTAAGGGCCCTGGATTGAATTCTTAGCAATACACACACAATAATTTATTTAAATATATGCAGTATGTATGTATGCATATGTGTGTTATGTAGTATATGTATATATGTGAATACATAGATATACAGGTATGCTCCCCTGTCTATGAATGTGCAATGGTGTAGATGCCAGAGGAGGACTTGGGATGTTTAAGTCTCTCCGGGTTAATATTTTTGAAATCAGGTTTTTCATCAGGAGTTCACTATTTTGACTAAGCTGGCTTGCCAGTGAACACCCAAGGTCTACTTGCCGT